>NC_139346.1:73337976-73515476 GCF_055883805.1 Amblyomma maculatum
CTCTTATACCTCCGTGTACGGTAAGCCTCCCCCGCGGTCTAACCCGTGCAGAGGAGGTGGCGCTTCGGAGGATTAGAGTTGGGGTGGCCCTAACACCAGCAGTGATCCGAAAGTGGCCACAATTTTAGTATTTATATCCACACCCTGGGTGCCCCATCTGCAAGTCTAGAAATATAGAAGCTGACATCTATCACCTACTGTGGGATTGTCCAGCGTTGAAGCCAACGCGGATCCGGCACCTGGTGGCAGCTGGCCTCTCCCCCCATAATCCGCAGTCATCAGCTGGCCTCTCCCCCCATAATCCGCAGTCATATGCTGTTTGGACACTGGGACCGCATCATCGTTCACTCCTCGATTTCATTGCATCAGCCAGCCTTTTTTCATTTATTTGACCACACCCTTCATTCATCATAACATTCCTTTTATGCCCTGAGGCAATAAACTTCGCAAAAAAAAAAAAAAAAACAAATCCTGCCGTACTCGTTGCCTCAGTGGCGCAATGGATTAGAATTCGCTACATATGTGGAGAACCACCTCAGAAATGGTGTATATTCACGGACTCAAAGACTGCAATGCAAATTTTGGAAAACTTCTTACGCCACACTGCCTACCAGTCCCTGGCACTAAACATTATGGAGCTCCTCACATCTGCCCAGCTCCAAGGTCACCTGATAATGGTTCATTGATCCCTGCACACTGCGGGCTCCATGGGAATGAACAGGCCGATGTTGAAGCGAAAAGCGCACTCAGCAATGGCTTCCAAACAGCTGTGCCTTTTTCAAGAGGTGACACGACGTGCCTTCTTACGAGTTGTATGAATAATGCTACAGCAGCTTACTGGGCCCAGCCAGAAGCCCGACACATACGTCTAAGAAGGCTCGACCAAACATTAAAATTTTGTGTTCCGCGTGATATTCCGCGTCATCAGGCATGCTTAATACATAGACTTCGTTTAAGCGTGGCTTTCACGCTCAAGTACTTGCATTTAATTGGACAGGTGGACTCGCCGGAATGTTCAACTTGTGGCATCCCAGAGACTGTGGAACATATATTATTGGTGTGCCCAGTGTATGCGGGCGAAAGAAGTGTGCTAGCCGCTTCCTTGAAGCGTTTGGACAAGAGGTTTTTGTCGGAGGAACTGCTGCTGGGCGCTTGGCAGGATAATGGGAAGGGTGTCGAGGCAGTGCGTGCTCTTTGCCGTTTTTTGTGCGCCTGCGGGCTTGATTCGCGCTTGTGAGGCAAGCTACTGTCTCTGTATATATATTTCATATGCCTTCTCCCACATCGTCACCCTTCATTATCTTCTTTCTGCTCCCCTTCCACTTCCCCAGTGCAGAGTAGCAGGCCAGATTTGAATTATTCCGGCCAACCTCTCTGCTTTTCCTTTCAATAAATCCTTCTATCTCAATCGATTACTTACCTGAGCACTTAGCGAATAAAATATATGTTCGAATCCTGTGTTTGTAACTATTTTCTGAATTTTTTAAATTGCAACACTAAAATAAGCTACCACTATCTTTCCTGGGGGGGGGGGGGGGGGGGGGTTCCCTTTAGCTTGCATCATGTGATGTTTTTAACTCTTAACAGTCACAAAACCAGCCGTGAACACAGCCACGAGACAACAGCATGACAACGTTAACACTATTTTATTATTTTCACGTAATCATTTCCTCCCTTTACTGAGCTTGTATGTTACCTTTAGGTTGCGTTCAGACACACCTCTCGGTAACAATCGCCGTTTAATCCGCTGAGAGGCAACCAGTGACGAGAAAGAAGTTGCGAGACCCTATCGTTGAGGGGACGGAATTACGTGTTGCTACCATGCTCGTTTTTCCCCTATAGACCGTTTTCGCGGCGAGGAGGAAAATGGCCTCGAACCGGAACGCGCTGCGCGGCTCCTCCTGTCTGGTATGTGGGGACGCGGGGATAGCAGCGGGGGCGGCAGGGCATTCTACGAAGAAAGGGCACACGTTGCAGTCTTTTGCACACAGAGTGTCTTGAATAGCCGCAAAGTATCTAAGCCGATTAGCTGATGTGAGCGATGTGCTTTCTTTCCCTGTTCTTTCTTCTTTCGCCCCTTTCTTTCCTTCATTTCTCTGATCGTTTCATTTCCGCCGGCCGCAGTTTAGCTGCTAAGAGCTGCCGCGGTTAACGCAATCTTTTTTTTTTACTCAGTTGCTTGCATTAACAAAAAATAATAACCAAAAGGAGATTATTAACAGCAGATAAAAGATTAACAGCGGTGGTATGCTCGTGTGTCGCTCTACACTGTTCCACTTGGTTTGGTTTGGTAAAACTTGCAACTTACTGAATTGGGCGAAGACGAGCAGCTTCTGAATTTCAAGCCCCAACCGAAAATGTTTCGCTTTGGCAGCCTTTCGTGCGAGTTCCGAATACTGTGTTTGTAGTGTAGGAACCGGAAAAACTGAATACCCGTGCAACAACGGCCGACTTTGGGCAACAAGCGGATGATATTCCTTGCGGCAAATAATTACGAGATGCCGCCAGGTAAAATAAGAACTATTTCGATTCAGTTACCTGAGGTTAATGCAAGTATGAAAGAACCTGTCCCACTTGAAGACAACGATATACTAATAAATTGGTCGTCAACTTATTTAGTGAAACAGCGCTAATATATATATATATATATATATATATATATATATATATATTTTTTAAAACACGCATCTCGTAAGATTTTGCTGCCGGTAATAAATGGGAATATGATCATAGGAATAGCAGCGATTGCTTGCAGTGAGCAAACCTTGCGACGAAAAATGGACTGTATAATTGTTGACAAAAGCAACTTTCGATGAGGTCACTACGGGACATAATTTAAGGTCCCTATTCCATAGGTATCATTTGTCCATTTTATCTTGTATTTTAATATTATCATGACGGCAGCGTCAGACAAACGCAACTAACGCCCAGTCAGAGAAATTGCAGGATAGCAGCTTCCGCTGTGGAGTCATCGCCACTCCCCACACATACCGGCAAACAGGTGGTTGAGTCCTGTAGGCAATGCGAAATCCGATTGCCTGGTAGTGAACGCTAGAACTCCCTACCTGATTGTCACCCAACAAAAGTAGCCAGGGTAGAGTAAATGAATCCGAAATGGATAACGGATATTTAAGAATAGAACCCCAGTGGAGGTGTGCGGTACTTCCGCAGTAGCCGCTCAAGCAGTAAAGAGTATATGAATGATCGGTTAACCCAACAAATCTAGCGCGATTAGCATTGCTCCTAAACGTGACATGAAACGGCTACATTCGCTTTCTTTCTTTCCTCAAATTGTTACGGTAAGCCGTCTCTAGAAATCATTTAAGAATAAAAATTAGATCGAAAGCTGCCATCACTGCCAGTGGTGCGCCGCCGCCCCTCTGTGCCACATAAAAGTTACACACTAATTGAAATCAGGCTTGTAGCCTTCAGCCGACCTGATCAGGAGCATAATTAATTTTTTGTCATTTCTTACCGAATGGCTTCGCTGCTACTGAAAACGTTTTTTTCTTTCAGCTAGGTACTTTCAGAAAGCAAAAATTTGCACGCGAAAGCTCCAAAATGCCGATTTCCGCTACTTGTTGCCTGTTCCGCGGATGGGACCCCACATACCAGCATGGCGGTTGTTGACAACTCAGCCGCTAGATAGCGCCACATACACAAAATGGCAGCGCCCATGATAAAACGGTCTATTGTTTATATCGGTTAACCATACCATCATTTTTATTTATTGCACTTTTGCTTCTACATTACTAACATTGTCACTTTTCCGCTTTTAAGCCACCAATCTTCCTGTCGTTTTTTGCTAGCTTTCCCCACAGCTGCATTCACCCGACCAATGGTATCGCTAAACCCCGGGGCCGCACGAAGCGTGAGGGCGCCTGCATCGACTTCCGGATGGATACCATCATAATCAAATATAAGATGGTTAATTGTTTCTGTTGATTTGCTAGATACTGGACATGTGTCATCTTCATGGGTAAATTTCCTTTTGTAGCTGCGTGTTCTAAGGCACCCTGATCTAGCTTCAAAAAGTAAGGCACTGCCATTTGAGTTATCAAAGAAAGGTTCCTGCCTGATCTGCCATTTCCATTTTCGTATTAGGCTCACACTCTGTTTCTTTTATACAGAATTTACCCAATTTTACTTTCTGTGTTTTTCACCTGTTCTTTAACCCTCTTTTTTTCCTCGTCCTTGTGACTAGCACACTTACTGGTTAGTTTCCTTGTTCTTTTTCTCCATTGTGATCCAAGACGTTTTAGGTATGTCTTTAAATACTTTATCTGCTCGCTTATTGCTGTCCAATTTCCTCGGGCATTCCTTATATAATATTTCACTCTGAGCTTCCCGCTCTTCGAAAAATGCCAAGCGCATATGGCGGTTGATTGCACTGACCGCCACCAACTGCGAGGCAGTCTACATAATGTCGGACTCGCAACAGTCCTGCCGAAACTACGTGCGGGGGTAGGATAGCGACTCTCGCCCACAAAATATTATTGGCACATACGAAAAAATTTAGATTCGGTTACTAGTACAAAACAGGTTATATGGGTGCCCGGTCACCATGGGGTGGAGGGGAACGAGATCGCTCACGCGGCTGCCCGAGCGAGCATTCCTCCCCCGGTGTTTTGCTCAATCCTCCGGTTCTATGGAGGCAACCATACAAATCCCGCTCCTAACTGATGCGGACATTACAAATCAGTTACGCCTCTTCAGGAGTGAACTCCCGGGACCCGCCAAAGGTCTCGGCAGATCTGAGGAGTGCCACCTTAGGCTCCAAACCGGATGTTTTCTAAATCCCGCCATACTAAAACACGTGGACCCGACATTCACGGCTAGGTGCAAATTATGCGGGCCGTATGCTGACCTCTGCGACATGTTGGGGGACTGCGCGGCCCTGTCCAGCTCGGATCTGGGTCCAGAGAGCTCGGGCAGCGGCGGAGGCCAGTGGCATCCCGGAATAGAGTCTGCCACTCAGCTCCACAACCATACGTACATTCCGTTCCAAATCATTTCACTGTAAATAAATGTTTTTTTCATCTTCCCCTTCTTCCTGTACCGCGTCATTTAAGGGTTTTGCCGTGGGCACCCAGCGTTAATCGCCCGACAGCTCTCTGATTTATCTCTAACGTCGACTGTACCTCAGCTTTTAGGCACAAAACCGCATTATCAAAAGTAAGCCCGGGTACCATAATTCATTTCCAAATGGCCCTAAGAACCTGATACCTATTGTATCGCTACAATGCCCTATGCTTCATTATCCCGGCATTTCTCCGTCTTTTTATCCTTAGTGATTGCTCATGCTTTTCCATGTATGCAAATGCTTTGTTTACCCATCCCGAGATATTTATATTCTTCCACTCTGGGTATTTTGTAGCCCTGTATTTTAAAACTCTGATCAGTTGAGCCATTGAAAATTATCAGGCCCGACTTAACTGCACTATAACTAAAGCCTAGGGCGTCCCCTTCGTTTCCGCAATACTTAACTAGAGTTTGCAAGTCTTCCTGGTTATCTGCTAAGAACACAATATCGTCTGCATACATGAAACCGGGAAGGCGCTGCACTACAACATTTCCGCCTAATCAGTCTAAGACAGGTTAAAACTTAGACTACTTTCCTGTAGCCTCCGTTCCATATTTATCATATAAAGCATGAACAGCAGCGGTGATAGAGCACAACCTTGTCTTAATCCTTTGCATACCTTGACAGCGTCCGTACTGCTTATTTCTTCGCAAGTAATTTCTACTTTGTTATCTAGGTTCCACAGGAGTTCCCTGTTTACGTTCTCGTACGCCCCGTTTATGTCCAGGAATGCCAAATAAAAAGGTCTATTTTCCAGTTTAGATATTTCGATGCATTGGGTATGCACGAACAGGCTATCATCTAAGTGCCCACTATTTCTAAAGCCGTTCTGAATTTCTCCGGGTATCTTCTTACTCTCTACCTATGATTGCATCTTTAATTTCACCGCCTGCATGGCCAGCCTATATATAACCGATGATATGCTAATCGGCCTGTAGGATTTTATGCGCATCCTATCTCCTTTCCCTTTATAAATCAAATTCAATTTACTCGGCCGCCAACTGTCCGGAATTTACTTATTCGTTATGACTGTTTCCAAACCTTTTGACAACGTTTCCTTACTTCTTGATCCAAGTTCATTAATCATCTTGATCGGAATTTTATTTTTTTCCTGTCGATATGCTTTTAGGAATATTTTTTCCGCCTTTGTCCAGTTTAGATTGGCCAATTCTAAGCCGCTTTGTATCCGACTACCTTGTGTTGCTCCCTGATTTGCGCAGATTACCCTATCGTCGTTCTTAATGACTCGGCCATTGCTGCTGTAATGCAGTTCACAGCGTTGTCTCCCTTTAAACAATTTCCCTCGTTACCTTAAATCCGTTCCATGCTTTCTTTGTATCTTTTTACCTTGCCAGCTTATATGGTTCCACAACGTTCTTAGTCCGCCTCTAGTGGCATCGCGGATTTCAGCCACCCAGCGATTGCTGGACTGCTTGATTTTTCTTTGGACGAGGGCCTGTACATCGTTTCTTTTGTCGATACGATACCTATTCAGGGTCTATTTCCTTCTTCGATACCCTTGCTTTGTTTACCTTTCGGTGTTCCCTTGAGGCTGCTCGCCGTTGTTCAATGGTTTCCCTGATTTCCTTATTCTACCGGCTCCGTAGCCTCCTCTTTCCATTTCCGCGGTTTGCTACTTTAACCTTCTTAATTTTTCTGCTTATGAGTAGTTCTACCTGATCATAATCCCGTTCTTCTATAGGGCTTCTCTCTGTGCTTCCTCTGTTTGCTGCTATCTGCGCTATTTGATCGTCGTTTACTTTTGCGCTTACTTTTTCTCTAAGTTCCATTTCTCTTTTCATCAAGTGCCCCATCTGCAGAATAACACGTTTATGATCCTTTCCCGGATTACACTCCCCTTCTTCGTGTATTTCCATTTTTGCGAGTGTGCAATAAATTACCTGCGACATTAGAGAGTAGTGAATGGCTGTCTGCCTGTTCCGAAATTACGAAGTCATTTGTGCCTCACATTTTGTTTCTCTATCTACAATAGCTGGAGTTAAATATCAGGTTCTTCTTTTCTTGTTGTTTTCTTCAAATTTCTCTCATCTCCCAATTACATGGACCGGAATTCACTCTAATTGCAGAACACAGAATTTATTTACACTATATACAAATTGCAGCACAACTTCAATCAGTGTGCGGCCTCTCGTCACGGCACCCGAAACGAGTCTCTCCGTTTTGCCGCGTCGCTCGGACGCTTCAAAGTCGTTCTCTCCCTCGAATTCCTCCTCGCCAGGCTCCTGGGGAATCCTAACTTCCCCCGTCGTTTCGCCGCGGCTGTGGCTGGTGAAGACGCCTTCCACCCCCGTTACAAATGTTGACAGCCAGCGCCCATCGAATTCTCAGAAGCCGACTCGCTGGCTCGGCGGGGATGGTTGCAGGCAGATCGGATGTCTTCGGGAGCGACGCTCTTCTGCTGGTCGTCCGTGCGGCGCCAGCTCGCAGGCCGCCTCACAAGTTGGGACAGTACAGAGGAAGAGGCGTCTGCCACACACACAAACGCCAGCGAAAATACACACACACATGGCAGATCTTTTCGAGTTATCTCTGCCCGCGAGGGCGCTTCAAACGCGCACTTAACAGCTGGGTTGTGTCGCTCACAGAAATCTGGCATGAGCTTCCCGTTACAATCCCTGTGTCCATCCAGATCGTCTTTGTGGCCGTTTATGTCCACCAGTAGTATATCGGCCCCGTCTCCAAACTGGCTTAAGTCGTCACTGAGACATTTAACGAGATCCATGTCTTCCTCTCTGCATTGGTCCCCTGTCCTTAAATAAACAACCCCTAGCCATGTCCTTATGCCGGCAATTGTTCCTTATACCCAGATATGTTATTTGCAAGATGATTTCATTCTTTGCCAATTTATTCCTTGGTGTATCAACCATAATTACCCTTCCTCCCTTTTTCTCCGTTGTCTTTCTGTGGCACCCTTCCTAGACGTAGCCGTCTATAAACGGTGGATCTTCTAGATCCCTAAAATCAGTCTCGCATAGAGCGTACGTACCTTTTTCTTCGTCCTTCAACTGTTGTTATCTTTCTAGCCATTTGGCTGTCTTTCTACCCCCTCGGAAGTTTATGTAGCTGATTCTTGTGCTGAATCTTTTTTTTTTGTATTTTCCTTTCTGGACCTCCCCTTTGGAATTTCGTTGGGCTCAGCCTAAATTATTTCCCTTTCACCTGCTTCTCTACTAACTGCCCCTGCGCCCGGAGCCCTTAAGAACCCCTCCAAAAAGCTACAGCCCTGCCCGCAAGCCACCAGCCGATCTCTGCTCCGACCCTTCAGTTAAAATTGAGGTCATTTAGTTCAAAACTTTCACCAACAACTGCTGCATGCACCTCCTTGTTTACTTCAAACAATTCGAAAAGTTTCTTTGGCTTAACTTTTTTATGTGATGATTAACAGTCACCTTTTCAAACTTTCCGTTCGTTCCTACACCTGAGGTACTGTTACTGTGCACACAATGATCTGTGCTCGCTGTGCTGTCGCCCAGATATCGTCAGCTCCCTGAGATAAATTTTCCACCACTCCTGCAGCGCCACCATTGAGGATATTGTTCAGCCCCGCTGGTACTATTACCATATTGCGCCCTGAAGAATGTTTCGACAGCGTATGCTTGGTCTCTTTCAGCCCTGCGTTCTGCTCCCTGGCATTGCTCCGACTAACCTTGTGCATGTGGCGTCATCTAGCAGCCAACTGGAAGACAACTGCAATGCTGGTATGTGCGGCGCATCCGCGGAACAGGCCACAAATAGTGCACATCAGCATTTCGGAGCTTTCGCGTGCAAATTCTTGCTTTCTCAAACTGAAAGAAACATATTTTCAGCAGCAGCCAAGCCATTCAGAGAGAAATGTCCAAAATATATGCTCCTAAAAGGGTCGGATGAAGGCTAGAAGCTGATTACAATTAGTGTGTAACTCTTAGTGGAACAGAGAGGCGGTGGCGCACCACTGACCACGACGGTGATGAAGCAAGCAAGGCAGGGTAGCTTTCGATCTACTTTTTATCCTGAAATGATTTCTAGAGATGAGCTACCGTAAGAATTTGAGCAATGAAAGCAAGCGAATGTAGCCGTTTCATGTCATATTTAGGAGCACTGCCAATGGCGCCACATTTGTTGGATGAGCTGATCATCCATATAATGTTTACTGCTTGAGCGGCTACTGCGAGAGTTTTCACACCTCTACTAGGGTTCTGTTCTTAAGGATTCATTATCCATTTCTGATTCATTTACTATGGCCTAGGCTAATTACGTTCGGTAACAAAGTCGAGGCATTCAAGCATTCACTGCCAGGCAATCGGATTTCAGCGTTGCCTACATGACTCATCAACCCATTTGCCGGTGTGGACGGGGAATGGCGATGACTCTTGTCGACAGTGGGAGCTGCTATCCTGCAATTTCTTTGACTGGTCGCAAGCTGCGTTTATCTGATGCTGCGGTTATGCTGAGATCCAGATGAAAGGAAAAATGGAGAATTGATACTTATGGAATAATAACTATATGTATGCCCTATAATGACTCCTCGAAGGCTGCTTTTATCAGCAATTATATAGCTCGTTTGTCATCGCAAGATTTTTTTGCTTCAAGAAATCGCTGCTGTTCCCAAGACGACATTCCCATTTATTACCGGCAGCAAAAGAGGTCACAAGATGCCTGTTTAATAAAAACGTAGCGCTGTAATATTAAGTTGACAACCAATTTATTACGCATCGTTTTCTTCAAGTGGGACATGTTCTTTCATACTTTCATAAAGTTCACGTGACTGCATGGAAATAGTTGTATTTCCCTGGCGACAAAAAAAAAATAAAAATGCGCCGTTGCGCTGTTAACCATGCGGGAGTAATTCGATGCCAGTGCGGGCGTTTGGCGCGCGGCGCGATTTCGCGTACCAAAAAAGCTCCATGCCAGACACACTTCACGGTGTCCCAGACCTATCAGTAGTTAGTTGATGACCGCCGGTATCACTGAGGACACTACGCAACTGGGTCGCTCGTCTTTGGCCTCCTTCCTGACGTGCCGGTCTTTATGATAAACAACATCACGAGTACAACGTCCCTTATGATGTGCTCCGTCAGGTTCACCAACGTGACATATAAGATTGCCCCCCCCCCCCCCCCCCCCCGCCCACTTCTCCAATGTCATCCACCTGTCCTGGCATTAACGTTGTTGGCGTATCTCGCCTCAAGCCGTAATATGCACCTGCTCCGTGTTCTGTTTCAGCACCGGGGCGGTGATTTCGCCGCACGAGTTGGGACGACGATGACCCACAAGGCCACCGAGGACTGGTGAACAAGGCTGAAGCTGCGCTGAAAGCTAATGGACTGCCGGAGTAGGAGGGCCACTCCCCCCCCCCCCCGGCTCTAAAATAGTATTTCGGAAGGGTGGAATGCGAATAAGACAAATTGTGTCGTACGTGCTGTGCGCCGCTGGCCTTTAGTTGTTCGACTGTGTAGCGGGCAGTTATGCGTCTGTAAATGTCTGAAAATGCATCTATTCTTTGTGTGCGTACGTTTACGTTATGTTATAATATTTGTGGCATATTAAGAGGGACGAGAACAATTACGTCAAAGGTTAGCGTTCTGTTTTTTAACCGGGAAGAAGAGGGTTCGCAACTATTTCTTCCTGATACTGCCATCTTTTTTGGTTCTAGAATTTACAGCGCAGAAACTTTTATTTGCGCTCGGGGGTGAGTTTCCTTGCATGTTGCACTCGGCCGTGCTTAGTATTTATTTATTTATTTATACAAGTACCTGCAGCGCCCAGGGGCATTATAGCAGGGGGGGGGGGGGGGCAATAACGGAAAAAAATACCTAAAATGAGCATGTTACAATACTGAAAGTATACAGTAAAGCACATTTGTTTAACAATAAAAAGAACAACACTGAAAATGTGAGTGCGAGAAACAGGTTTAAAAGGCCACAGTAGCCACAATTGTTGCTTAAGCCAGAAACTCAAGAGAAACTTTTCATTTGTCTTTTTCGAATCCTTGAAACGAAAATTTGCTGCACTGAAATAGTCTATCATTGC
This sequence comes from Amblyomma maculatum, assembly GCF_055883805.1. Taxonomy (NCBI): domain Eukaryota; kingdom Metazoa; phylum Arthropoda; class Arachnida; order Ixodida; family Ixodidae; genus Amblyomma; species Amblyomma maculatum. The sequence continues at coordinate 73,349,090 of NC_139346.1, forward strand.
CACTGGAATGTGCATAACTTTTTGTGTTTCATTGTGACACATTTTTGAGCAAATGTCCGCATTCAAAATACTTATAGACCAATCATAGAGAGAGAGAACCTGAAGTTTCTGTGCTAATCTGGCGCGAATGCGCATTGCGCAAGATCGCACAACAACCAATATCAAGGGACGAAACCGCAGGAACTTTTTTCTGCTGGGGAGAGCGGTTGTTAAACTGCGCTTCAGTCAGTCATTTATTTTCTTTATTAAAAACGGACGGAGAACTAAAAGCTCTTGAAAAGAGCGTAGCAATGCAACTTAAACGAAGCACTCGGTAAACAAAAGACACAAGCTCTGTCTTCAACTTGTTCTTTATTCCAGCAAGGCACACAAACACCACAAAACCTAAAAAGTCACATGTAATTACTAAACAATATAAAATAACCACATAAAACATGTACACAGATACAGAATAAAATAAAAATAAAAGCCGCAATAAACCTACATTATAACAAACGCAGTGAAATGTTTATCATCGCGGGATCTGAGCAAAGAAGTTGAATTCACTCCTTGCGTCTGTTCTTCCTCTCGTGCTTCGTTTAAACTGCGCAGTTTCGTCCTTTCAAAACTCTGTGACGAGTAGTTTCACTAGGCTCTTCAAGTTTATGCTTATTTTTAAGGTCGTGTATATTTATTTTAATTTGTTTTCTAATTTAAATATATTGTTTTTGTTTTCCAGATGTCTACGTTCCTTTCTGGAGTAAAAAAGTTGAAGTCAGCACTTGTGTGTTTTCTTTCCCTGGCCGTAGCACATGTTGCTTTCTTACGTCCTTTAGAAATGCACAATTTGCCCATTATGCTATATTACTAAATGCTTGGAATCTTGACTCAGATTGCACCAACTTTTTCAATTCAACAATTTGGAGAGACGAGAATTATTTTCCATGCACGCAAATATTCCAGGGACAAAAAAGCACTATTCATTGTAGCGCAGAAGAAAACAAGAACTCAGTGCCGAAAAAAAAACGAAACAATGTAATGAATAAAGTGCATAGGAGTAACATAAACGTGTGCATAAAAAGAATTTAAGACAATATTTTAATACAAAAGGGGTTAAGCACTTTCTGATTTAACTTGTCTCTTGGCACTGGCAGAATATACAGATAGGTTGTTCCGAGTAATTGTCGGGGCTAAACACATTTCTTTATCTCTGGTTTGTGAAACCTGGGGCTTGTTTTAAGTACTGCCAAATTACTGATATATTTTCCACCACTACGCACACGTGTTGAAAAACAAAAATGCACACCAACAATAACTGGCACAGCTTTTTTGAAGAAGATGCAATTTGGTGGCATTTGTGATACTCATGGAACGAATTGGTAGAGCAATATTAGCAATAATATAAAATAAAGATCTCAGGAGATATAAATGAACAGTCTATATATCTTCAATAGGAAGAACTGCCTCCAGGCGCGACATAACATAACATAATCTGGCATAATCAATGTGATAATTCGAAATCAAGTATTTTGAAAATTGACACTAAAGATTTATACATAGTCCACTAAATCTACAGGATCACAGGTTGAACGTATATTTTGCGCATAAAATAGTACCTTTCCTCTTTTAGAATTTACTATCGTATTTTTGTCATTTTAAGAATAATCTTCAGACCATTTATTTCACCCAAGTGTTTAATGGATCCAGTGTTCAGCACATCATTTTGTATTCTTCTTTTCTTCTGGCATCTAGTTCCAACTTCAAAATTTTCTTTTTAATGTCGCCAGATGTGAGGTAGGGATAGGGATCCGCCCGGTTTGTGAGAGCTCCTAGGACCCTACGGCGACAGGCTGGAACACCTACGGTTAGAAAGAAGAATTTAAACAACTTCCTTCCTCGGACGCTATAGACTGGAGAAAAATACAAACAAACACATTCCCTAATCTTCACATTTTAAATAAGATAAGCCCAACAAAATACACGAGTTACTGTCCTTGGTGCGGTGCAAGCCCCACACTCTTTCACATCTCTTGGGAATGCCAGGACAAACCTGACCCAACGTTAATAGTGCCATGCCCGACACACGAGCAGTGGGAGGCGGCCCTGACCAGCGACAACCTGGACCAGCAAGCCTGGATTATCCAGCTAGTCCGCAAGTCAGCTGCTGCAAGCGGAGCCCGGGACTAGGGGCACCGACCACCCAGCTCCTGCGAATTTTTACTGATTATATGCTCATTAAAGTTTTCTCTCTCTCTCTCTCGCCAGATGTGACAATGTATGCGCTGAAATGAGATGAAAGACAAAGTCAGTGGCTCATGGCAGCTGATATTCGCTCATTGTAAGGAAAAAGAAAGCAAGCATTTGAATATACTGCATTGTATAATTTTTATCTCACCGCCTAATTCAATTTTCTGTCTGTTTTCGAGCCACACGCAGGTGCGCTTTCTCGACTGTGGACAATGTGCCTTTTTTTATGAGTGAAAAAAGGTTGGCTGATGCATTGAAGTCGAGGAGTTAACGATGATGCGGTCCCTGCGTCCAAGCGGCATATGACTGCGGATTATACGGGGAGATGCCAGCTGCCACCAGGTGACGTATCCGCGTCAGCTTCAGTGTTGAACATTCCCACAGCAGGTGATGGATGTCAGCTTCTGTATTTCTGGGCTTGCAGACGGGACACTCAGCGTGTGGATGTACCAATGTCGAAATTGAGGCCACTTTCTAATCACTGCCGGTGTTAGAGCAACCCCAAATCTAATCCTTCGAAGCGCTACCACCTCTGCACGAGTTAGATCGCGGGGGAGGCTTAACGTACACGGAGGTATAAGAGTGCGTGTGCGGCGTCGGAATTGATCCTTTCTTGTTAAAAGTAGGGTAGCATTGTCCAATTTTATGAGGTTTGACGATGTCAAGGTTGAGGTGGAAAGGCGGGTCGCAGATTCCGCATGGCTTTGAGCACTTAAAAGGTCGCGCGGAGTCCATGCTATGCGAATTGACTGTGGTATGCGAGCCGCTAGACTGTGTATGTTTTGGAAGATTTCTGGGCTAATACTAACGCGTATAAGTAGGTTTGTCACCTGGAGGGTATCAGTGCATATGACAATACGGGCTGTGCGGAGCATGGAAATGGCACAGAGCGAAGCGCCTCTTGCACTGTAAGCAGTTCTGCACAAAAAGAAGATGGAGGTTCCGCTAATTGAAATGTTGATATCTTGTTCTGTAAATACGTTATTTTTATTACGCAAGCTTGCCATAAGGCATATTATAAAAACCCAAGCAAGTTACGCCTCCGCCAGGGTGGCACAGTTGTTACGGCGCTCGGCTACTGTCCCCAAGGACGCGGGATGAATACTGGCCTCGGCGGCCGCGTTTTCATGGCGGCGGAAAGCAAGGCGCTCGTGTGCTGTGCGATGTCAGTGCACGTTAAGGAACCCTAGATGGTCGAAATATCCGGAGTCTTCCACTACTGCGTCTCTAATGGCCTGAGAGACGCTTTGGGACAATAAACCCCGCAAACCAACCAGCCGTGTAAGTTATAATCCGTAAAGAACCGGAGAAGGATCCTACTCTTATTTTTGTCAGTGAGCCATTTGAAGAAGTCCTCTTCCCTTGTTGCGGTTAGTCCCACTTGCTGCAGAATCTTTATACTTGATGCCTTTGTCCCTGCACAAGTCCACAGCAGGTGGCGAGCATCCACTTCTGCAGCTGCTGTGGAACGCTTTGGGCATGTGGAGGATCCGATGCCTTCTCCAGATTCCCATCGGCATGTTAGCGACGGGTTAAGGGCCGCTCCAGCTATTATTCGAGTGGAGACTTTCTGGAGCAATAAGCTACAGTTACCACTTCGCCGGCTTGGATGCTTCCGTCGACGTAAATTATGATTGAACCTTGTGGCAGGCGGGCGTCTTGTTCCATAATTCAGTCGTGAAGGGACGACGCTGTTTTCTGTGTTCTCGGTCGTCGTAAAACAGCTGGCTTGTTATCGCTGAGCTGTAGAAAACACCAAGGAGGAAGAACTGGCACTGGCGGTGGTAGTAGCAAATGTGATGAAGCATAAGCCCTCAGAGCGCACGTTGGGTGAGAGAGGGTGGCCTTATGCCTGCGTGCATTATGTCGTTGTTACACCAGTTCATCTATTGTGTTTAACAATGCATTTTCTTGGAGCGCCATGATCGGGGTGATGCGAAGGATGCAGGTGATGACCCTCATTGCCTCTCGATCTCAAGTCGATCCCAATGGGCCCTTGTCAAATGCTGAAATAGGGCTTGGTAGACAAGGCGTGGTTGCACAAATGCCCGCATCAACTGTCTAGCAACATCTGAGCGAGCGACGCCCGTATTTCGAGCAATGCGTCCACAATGCGTCCGTATTTGGAGCAATTGGACCCACAGTCTGTAAAGCCGGCTTTTTAGCGTGAGACAGCCATGAAATTCCAGTTCCAGAATCATGAATCGTTAAGCCCAATATTTTTGCTGATGAACTTTCCTGAAATGGGGTTCCGGGTAGAAGTAGACGAATAGGTGTTTCCGCTAGTTTAGGGCGCCCCCAACGGTTGACGACAGATATTAATGTAGTTTTACTGGCGGAAAGTTCGAGGCCAATATTATTTAAAGCTGATTACAGGGCAGCGGATTGAGTCAGTAGGTCGTTGTGTGTACTCCATACTGCGATGTCATCAGCGTATATTAAGAATTTAACATCAGAAATTTCATGTCCGCCATACAAAGGAGATAAATGCAGCATTAAACATTGTTGGTGACAACACTTATCCCTGGTGTACGCCGCAAAGAAGGACAAATGATCCTATGACATCACCACTGAGGCGTATTGCAGATTGTCTACCTTCAAGAAAAAATTGTAACAAAATTGCGTACTCTAAGTGAGAAATGGAGCGTGTCAATCGAATTCAAAATGGCAGCATGACTGATGTTATCATAAGCCTTTTCCACATCCATGGCGAGGACGGTGCGTACATTGTTGCTGCGGGTGTATGATATAATAGTGAGGACGCTACGACAGCCAACCCGCCTTCTGTGGCTATATAAGGTTGAAAACCAGTTTGGGCGAGTAGAAACCGTGATGTCCAGGCCACCACGAGATTCGTATGGCGAGCATTTTCTAAGCAAGCTTGTAAATTGTTGGCGTCAAGGATTTAGGTCGAAAGTTTCTAAAGTCTGTTGTCGTTTTCCTGGCTTTGGAATCGGAATAGGGATCACAATGGCCGATTTTCAGCTATCTGGTACATCACCGTCTAGCCATACCTTGTTTATGGTGTGAAGGAGTTGAGGAAGTGCATCACCATTGAGGTTCTTGTAAACTTCGTGCGTAATGGAATCCGGACAGGGCGCTGTCTTTCGGTTGACTTCTTCTATAGCTGCAATCAATTTGGCCATGGAGAATGGGCTCGCGATTCCCTCGACGTCGAGAGCAGATGGCAACTTATCGACATGGGCTGGCATGCCCCACAAGTAAGTTCTTGTAAGTGGTGAAGCAACACGACGTACTTGGAGAAAACGTTGCACGCTGCTTGTCTTGCGAAGCCATCAGGAGACAAGTTTGCTGCAAAGCATGCTGTGGCCGCTGATCAGGACGGCGACCATCGTGCTCCATGGCATGGAACGTTCGCCAGAGATAAGCATTCGCTGAATGTGTGGAGAACTGCTCGCACCACAGATGCCATTGTCGACGCGAGAGATCTCTCTCATACCTTCAAACTTTAGCTGTAACATAATTAAGTCTGGTACGTGCTTGAGCAGAAGTTGGGTCTCTAGTTGCAGTCAGTTCCGCTTGTGGACGAGCAGCCCAGAAGTGGAGCAGAGGCACTTCCGGTGCTTATCAACCAATGTCCACCCAGGTAATGGTTGTAGCCTCATTTATTGTGCTTTTTATGCGGTCTAGAAGCGATGGTGTCGCCTCCACACAGTGATTTTGAAGAATGGCGCGAACATTGTCCCAGTGAACAATTGAACACTTGCGGCTTAATCGTCGGGCCTGTGATGGATAGAGGCCGATGAGAATAGGATGATGGTCACTCTCCCAGGAGGACTCTCCCAGGAGTCACGCTCCCAGAAATCGTACATGTTGTACGACTGAAGCCATATTACGCGCATTAAAGAATATGTGGTGTTTAAACTTTGCAGTGCCTTTGTTTAAGTCGCTTTGTTTTGGAACATTGAGGCGATGTTTTTTTAAGGGGGGAGTAATGCCGCGAAACCTTCAAAACTGTATTTTTTGTTTTTAACAGCCGCCGGCATACGACCTGTATTCTTTGTTTGTTAATGCTCGATGTCGCGAGTCGCACCTTTATCAGTTTCGTTGTAGCGTAAGATGCACCGAGATCTGTCTCGAAGATTCCGGCCACTCGTGTGTCTTTCTACAATGTTCTAGCTTGTGCGGATAGCAGTTTGCGACGTTATCTAGATTGTTCTGAGCAGCCTTTAGATTGAGCGTTGACGAGTGCGACGGGCATTCTTTGTTCGACGATCGACGAGCACGTTTGTTGCTATTGCCGCCGCCGATTTGCTTAGTTCTTTTGCGGACGCAAGTCAGCCCAACAAAGAGTTAATTTCAGTACCATAAAGATTGTATCTTATTATGGTGTCAACGGCCTTGTCACCACTACGTGACAATATCAATTCTGTATTCTTTGTTAATGCTCGATATACCAAGACGCACCTTTATTAGTTTCTCAGCAAGATGCGCCGAGATCTATCTCAAAAATTATGGCCATTTACGTATGTTTCTACAATGTTCCAGATTTTGCTAGTAACAACTTGCAACGTTATCTAGATTTTTGTGAATTAAATTGAGCGTTGAGGTGTGCGAGAGGCATTGTTTTTCCTACGACAGCAGAGCACGATTGTTGCTATCGCCGACGCCGAATCGCTTAGTTCTTTTGCGGGCGCAAGTTTGCCCAATACAGAGTATCTTCAGTGTACTCACAGACTCTTAAGTGTCACCCACCTTGTCACCACCGCATGACAAAACCAACACTGAACCCGGATGTAAACTGTGCGGAAAACGCGTTGAGAAGTTTACAGATATGTGCAGGCGACAAACATTGTAAAATGATACGTTTTCTGATTTCGCCCTTAATATTAAGGAAACCTTGAATTGCGACAGTGCCAATGTGGTATACATGTTAAGCTTCAGTGTGTGTGGCACGGAATACATTGGTCAGTCCGAAACACCATTAAAGTTTCGTTTCAAAAACCACAAGGCCCACGTCCACACATTGCCAAATCTCCCTTTTTCTAAGCACCTGTGCCTTCCACACCAGACTTTCGACAACATTCGGGTCATCCTCCTTCAACCAGGCTTCCAAACAAGTCGACAAAGAGAACAAAGAGAGTCGTACTTCATACACACATTTCAGATGCTAGCTCATTGAATTAATGAAACATTGGGCAACTTTCCCTTTCTCAAAAGCCTACCTTACTAAATGATCAGATACTTATCACCATCTGCCCACTTCTAAGAATATTCCCTTCTTCACGCAAACAACGCTGTTCGAATTTTAGCTCACAGTGCCCCCTTTCTCACCCCTCCCCCTTGGGCCGGTTTCCTTTTCCGCAACAAACGCCTTCATTTGGGACACGCTCGCGGGAACGACTTGGCGCGAGGATGACCTGCTGCGGGATCGAGTTTAGGGACAGCGCGTCTGGCCGACCGCTCGTTCGTCGCCGCGCCGCTGGGTCGACCTGAGTCTAAAGCACATAATTATTATCCCAATGACTTTTTGAGCACCTGCACCGCTGGGGGACGGGCCATCCTGGCATATATGCTCGCGTTATCTGGTTTCGGGATCGTTTTTTTTTTTAAATCTTGTATTTAACATTTTCTCAATTTATGGCTGCCCCCGAGGGGGAGTTGCCTTGCTTTTAGCGTCCTTTTCGCGGAAGCAATTCACGCATGCAACATTAGTCGGCTCCCCACTTTTTCTTTTTTCTGTATTTTGCTTTTTGTTGCATTTCTAGCCATTAATCAAAATGCGCTTTTCGCTCCTTGCATCCATTCAGTGATGTGTGTTTCTCAAATGACAAAGAGCAAGAATTCCTTCTCTTCCTTATTTAACAGGGGCCCAAATGTGCGACTCATGTGCGAATTGAAGCACGGTTAAAAAATCTTCTTTGGGCTCGGTTAGAAATACGAGTATAAGCAAAAAAATATAAGACGTTCGTGGCTTGGAATTATTTAATGACGTTTCGGCCGCGGAGCAGGCGTTCAGTCTCGCAGCCGACACCTCATTAAATTGTTCCAATCCACACATGTCATATTTTCTTGTGCATATATATATATATATATATATATATATATATATATATATATATATATATATATATATATATATATATATATATAATGCTGTGTTATATATATATATATTGTTACGAGAAATGGGTTTAATATTTACAGAATATACATACGGGGAATGCATGAAAGCTACGTAAAGTCTCAAGCCCAGTCTCAGTAAAGCTTGTCCCCGAACGAGTCTACGCGCTACCACTTCGTCCTTCTCTTTTCCATCCGCAACCGCCCATTTTGTCCTTCTCTTGCATATGCGCAACACCGCGCGGCGTAGCGTAATTGACGTAACATTTTCCCCCGGGACAGATGAAGCTCGTCCTCGATCGAGTCAAGCAGATTGGCAATAGCAGCGTTTCAATCGTTCCACATGAGCCAGCTGAGTCGTCCGCGAGCATCGATTTGTCGGTGTAACTTTAGCGACAACGTAAGGTTGGTTGGTTTGTGGGGTTTAACGTCCCAAAGCGACTCAGGCTATGAGAGACGCCGTAGTGGAGGACTCCGGAAATTTCGACCACCTGGGGTTCTTTAACGTGCACTGACATCGCACAGCACACGGGTAAGTTACTTCACTTCAACGACTTACAACAACGAAGGGTCCGGCGTATTTTCACAAGAACTTTATAATACAGTCCGAGGCGTCGCAATGGCATGAGCATGAGCCGCATCATACCGAACCTTCGTGCGGTCCTAGGAGGCGATAGTTCGCAAACGAGCAAGACGACTCCCTTCTTCAGTAAGACAAAGATGTTGCGACAAGGATGGGTCATCGTGCACCGAGAATGGAAGAATGGTGTTCAGGAACGTTGATGGTGAGCTCGCGTAAAGCAGGAAAAATGAGAATATCCGGTCACTTCATGGTTAGCTGTGTTATGAGCGTGAGTTACAAATGGCAAGACGGCGTCCCAGTTCTTGTGATTTGATGTTACGTACATTGACATCATGTTAATGAGAGTCCGTTTTAGACGCTCGGTAATTCCGTTTGTCCGAGGGTGGTAGGAGTAGAATGACTGCATTCGGAACCACAGAGCCGTAAAAGGTATTCTACGATATCGCAGTGAATTGCCGACCGCGATCAGTGATGATCACTCGGGGGGCGCCGTGGCGAAGTACGATTTGCTGTAATAAAAAGTTCGACACATCGGTTGCTTTGGCAGAAAGAAGTGCAGACGTCTCCACATACTGGGTCAAATAATCAATAGCTACGATAATCCAGCGACAGCCGTCAGACGATTTGAGGAAAGGACCAATCAGATCAATCCCAATTTTCTCGAAAGGCGACCTAGGGTGCTTCACAGGTTGAAGAAGGCCAGCAGGTGGCATGGTGCTTCGTTTGAGGCGTTGGCAAGGGATACAGCTTGCTACATAGCGCTTCGTTGTCGTGTATATCCTTGGCCAAACAAATTTTGGTTGGACCCTGGCGAGACTGCGCGCAAAATCAAGATGGCCTGAAGAGATGTCTTCATGCATCGCATGTAGGACAGCATTGCGGAGAGAAGCCGGGAAAACAAGCAGAAGACGGGCACCATCAGTTGAGTAGTTCTTTTTGAGTAGCAGACCATCTTGAATAACAAAAGGTGTAGATGCTGAATTGCGCGCCTTACCAAACAACGGAGTAAGTTCATGGTCTTGACATTGCTCTTGCCGGAACTTTACGAGATTTGGTAATGTTTCGCTCACAGGCACCAGGCAGTCGTCCAGATCATCTTCACCGACTGCCGTGCATAGCAGTGGAAATCGGGACAACCAGTCAGCATTGGCGTGGCGGCGACCACTCTTATAGGACACAGAAAAGTCATATTCCCGTAGACGTAATGTCCAGCGAGCTAGTCGACCGGAAGGGTCGCACAGGCCAACAAGCCAACACAGGGAGTGATGGACGGTAATTACGTTGAAGTGACGGCCGTACAAATACGGGCGGAACTTGGCAGCGGCGAAGATGACAGCGAGACATTCCATTTCTGTCACTGTGTAGTTGCATTCAGCTTTCGTTAAAAAGCGGCTTGCATATTCGATTACATGCTCGGCGCCGTTCTGGAGCTGGATGAGAATCGCACCAACATCCACTCCGCTCGCATCGGTGTGAACCTCGGTGGTAGCAGCCGGATCGAAATGGCTTAAAACAGGAAGAGATGTCAGCCGAAACTTCAGCTGTCGGAACGATGACTAGCATTCCAATGACCGGAGCACCTTCTTGCAGGAGGGAAGTGAGCGGATGGGCAATTTGTGCGAATCCTTGCATGAAACGGCGGAAATATGAACATAGCCACAGAAAACTTATCAAATTCTTTACGTTTTGAGGTTTTGCAAAGTCTCGCACAGCAGAATCTTATGGGGGTCGGCCCGAATCCACTAAAAATCTAAGCACCAAGGTCTGCCATTCCCCGAAGATACACTTTTTAGAGTTCAAAATTAGTCCGGGGTTTCGGATACAGTCTCGCACAAGACTAAGTCGCTGATTATGCTCCCGAAATGTCCTTCCATAGATGATGACGTCATCTAGGTAGCACACGCATACCTCCCATTTTAAACCACGCAGAATTGTGTCCATAAATCCTGCGAATGTCACTGGTGCATAGCACAGTCCAAATGGTATCACGTTATATTCATAAAGTCCGTTAGATGTCACAAAGGCTGTCTTTTCTCAGTCCGACGGATGCATCGTGATCTGCCAATAGCCAGACCGAAGATCTACTGACGAGAAATAAGATGCGCATTGAAGACAATCTAAGGCATCGTCGATACGTGGATGAGAATAAACGTCCTTTTTTGTAACTGCGCTTAACCGATAACAATCCACACAAAATCGCCACGAGTTGTCGTTCTTCACCAAGATGACGGAGGCTGCCAAAGGACTTTAAGACTCCCGTAAAATCCTTTTCTTCAACATGTCCTGGACTTGTTCGTTAATTGTTCTGCGCTGGACTGGTGATACTCGGTAGGGCTTCTGTCTGATAGGGATCGCATCACCAGTGTTGATCTTGTGTGACCTACGTGAATGCGGCGAAACAGAAAAATCGGCTTCTTGAGCTAAGTCAAACACAGAGGAGTAAAGTGCCTAAACGTCACATAACTTTTGCTGGTAGGATAATGAAAGCGATTTGTTTATCATCCGCTTTATATTCGCGCTGTAACCAGGATCCAACGATAGTGCGGATGAGGAGACACATATCGAATAGAAAGGACCTCGTAGCCGTCAAACGCAACCAACCTGAGGCCGCATAGTAAACAAACGGGTTCTGACGAAATGTTTACAGTACACCAGAGGGCACAACCATCTACGACGTCATGGTATCCATCCGGAAGTTGGTGCAGGCGCAGTCACTGTTCCTGAAGCTCTGGGGTTTAGAAATACCAGTGGCAGGGTGAATAAACCGGCGGTGGAAATTAACAAACAACGACTGGAAGATTGGTGGTTAAAAGCAGAGAAGTGACATAATGTTAGTAATGTAGAAACAAAAATTTAATAAATAGCATGATGGTTTAGTTAACCAATCTAAATCAATTATGAAGATATAGGGAGAAAAATGAGCACGATAGCTACTGCTACAACACCGTTTCAAAGGGGACGCTCCATATTCCATCCATCCATCCATCCATCTTCGACGACGGCACGGGGCACTAGTAAATTTTTCTTCATAAAATTGTTCGTGTGAGCTTCCACAAACACAAAGTGGGTGCCTGCTCGCTCGGCAGAGCTGTGAACCGGCACAAACATTGCAGTCATAGAAGGTAACACTACATCGTTGGAGACATAAAATGCAGTGTCACTAGAGCTAGGTGTCTCCTCTACAAAAGAAGACAGAATATTTTGGCGCAGACATTTCGCCGGCTGCGCAATCGACCGACGCCCTACAATCGCGCAGAAAATCAATTCCGAGAGCATCATGTGTGCTAGACAAATAGAAAATTAAGTTTGCCAGCATTACGGTGGGGTCCCACCTATCATGGGTGCTGACACGTTCGTACATCGACGGCCATTTGTGAACTTTATTTCCCGAGGCACCGGAAAAGATGTCGGGGTCACAGGGATGAGCCATGACAATTAAAGTAGGGGCAGTGGGGCTTCGCGAGTGGCTGGGCTAAGTCATGTTGACAGTGCCGGTGCTACGTCCGCTGTGAAGCTCCGTGGTGCAATAAGGCAGGAAGCGGATGATGCGAAAGGCCTCACCTCCACCAAGATTATTACTTGGCAAGACATTCACGGCAAAACACTGATACACTCACACAGAACTGGACACAAGCACAAGGCACAACGCACAGACCGCTGACAGGAAGTCGGCCCCGAGAGCGCGCCAAGCGAACACACACTTCGCCTGTCTAATCTTCGATGAGACGACCCATAAAAATATACTCTAGATTGAGCCTTCACGCAACATCTTGGCGGAGGTGCGGAGTGTCAATCCCTGTACTTCTGTATATGCATATATATATATATATATATATATATATATATATATATATATATATATATATATATATATATATATATATATATATATATATATATATATATATATATACAAGTGAAAAATTGCTTCATACCGTTTCCAAGTTTATTTGGAGTCGACATTTCGGCAGGAGCCCTGCCTTTCACAAGACAGGGTACATGATTCTTGTTCGCCTTCTTATAGCGTTGGCAAGAGGTGATACAAACAGAATATGGGCACATACAGGTGAACCAGCTGGGCACGCACAACACACACATACACACACAGGTGCAGAGAGCAGGCTAGGCCCAAAGGGTCATCTACCCAAGGCACCGGCCGCCGGGAGTCGTCTGTATACAATACAGGCAGCCGCGGAACAACTTCGAAACACACACACACACACACACGCACACACAGGTGGGGGAACGTGTTTGCTGCAGATGGTGAGAAAAAGTTTTTTTCGTTCTCACTAAAAGATGGGAGCGCCAAGCGTGAAGGAGGTTTTTGGGAGAAGTGGCCAACTATCAATGGTCAAGGTCTTGGCTTTGAAGATTTTTTTCTTTGTCTCTGCTGTACCTTTTATCCTCCCCATCCTTGCTCCGACCCGCGGCCCAACAGGATGAAAAAAAAAGAAAAAACACGACAACCAGGTGGACATTGCTGGCTAGAAGAATCTGTCAGCGGCGAGTGAAGTTATAGAGCGGTAAGCAACTCGCGACGAGAGATGAACCTCAAAGAAAGAAAAGAAGAAAAAAAAATATGTGGGACAATAGAATGATGAAATACTTTGAGGTTTTCGCTAAAATATGTGAGCGCCAAGAATGAAGAAGGTTTTTACGAGAAGTGGGATGTGGAGGGTATCAAAGAAGCGGAGGAAAAAAGAGGGGGAGGGGGGGAAGAAAAAAAAACCCCGAGGAAAACTGTCAAGGGATAATGATTGATATATGTGCTTAGCATTAAACTTGCAGGGCTCGTAAGGACGACATTGCCCCAATGTTTTCATTTATCCCAGTATTAATTGTCCTAAACTTATAAATAAAGTATGACTCACGCTACTCCCGTTCCCGTGTATTATTGAATCCCCACTGAAGAACTGTTAGTTTGACTGAGTCGAATGAGTGCTGTTTCTGGTTGATATGTTTTGAAAAAGGAAGGTTGGGCAGAGAGCGGACATGAGCACGGTGATTGTTAAACTGCATTCGTAGAGGGGTAGCTGTCTGGCCAATATACTGCATGCGGCATACACCGCATTCTAGGAGATATATAACGTTTGAGGCATCGCAATCAAAGTTAACATCTATTCTCCACTTAAAATATGACGCTGTGCTTGTTGCGCAGCTTGATGTCTGCATGTGCCTGCACACATGGCATCTACTCTCCGCAAGGCCGGCACCCCAACCGCGGGATATTACCTATTTATGAGTGGACTAGGATGCAGCGGATGTTTCTCGATCGTCTGTAGGCAACCTGGGGAAGAGTCGTGAAAATATTGGAGAGACGTTCGCTCTGTTCTAGAATGCTGAAATGTTTCTTTAGGATTTTGTTCATGTTTGGGGGGTTACTCGTGTAGGTGAGTACCAGGCTTGTTCGACGGTTTATGTTTTCCTTTCGTGGACGTCCCTCCAGTATTTCCTCTCGGTTGAGTTCATATGCCTTTTTTATGGCGTCGTCAACAATATCTGGCGGGTAACGTTGTTTAGTCAGGACTTCCCGCATACGTTTTGCGTTTCGTGCGGAGTCCTGATCTTGGGAACAAATTCTTTTGAATCGATGAGCCTGAGAATATGGAATGCTTGTTTTTGAGTGATGAGGATGACAGCTTTGAAAATGTAAGGATTGTTGTCGGTCCGTGGGTTTTCTGTATACGCTTATGGCGAGCGAACCTTCATAAACCGCAATTTCAACGTCCAGAAAGTTAATTTTGTTTCGGGAATATGCGTGCGTGAAGGATATGCTAGGATGGAGGAGATTGAAGTTTTCAATGAAATGTAGGAGTGATTGTTCTGTGTCTGTCCAAATTAAGAAAATATCCAAGTAGCGTTTGTATAGGGTGGGCTTAATAGGGGAAGTCAGTAAAAATTCAAATTCAATGCTATGCATGAAGATGTTAGCATAAGTAGGGGCCATTTTTGCACCCATGGCGGTGCCGTTAATTTGTAAGTAGTGTTCATTGTCGAATTCAAAGTTGTATTCTAGTACTAGTTTCGTCAATACCTCTAGGACTTCTGGAGTGGGGGATCCTTCCTTCCTATTCTGATTATAGGCCTCAATTACAGCTTTGATTCCGTCGGAATGCGGGATATTAGCATATAGGGAGACTGCATCTAAGGTTACAAGGAAGGCCCCTGAGGAAGATTTAGACCGGCTATTTCGCGAAGGAAGTGGTTTGTGTCACGTATGTTGGATGGGTGTGTTTCAGGTATATGTCCAATTAATGTGTCAATGTAACTGGAGATTGGTTCTGTGATTGTGCCGATGCCGGATACTATACGGCGGCCAGGGTTACCCTTTTTATCAATTTTCGGAAGCATGTAGAATCGGCCCGGCGACGGGTGTGAGGCGGTTAGGGCTTTGCATAATCGCAGGGAGATGTCCCCACTTTTTGCGAGCTCATCTAGAGTCCCTGCTGTGAAGTTTTGATGCTCTAGAGTGGGGTCCGCTTTTAGGTGTTTATAAAATTTAGTGTTAGAGAGTTGTCTAATTCCTTCCTCAATATACTTGTCCTTGTATATGACCACTATGCCGCCTCCTTTATCTGCCGGTTTGATGACCACATCTTTCCGTCTGCTGAGCGCCTTCAATGCGTCACGTTCCTTTTTGGAAAAGATTTGCTTCCCTGGTGTGTAGTCCTTATAAGCTCTGATTACGTCGTTCTGGACGGCACTAATGTCATGTCCAAATGTTTGGCTCTCTCCGTATTCGGAATCCATTGGTGATTTTTAAGGCTGAATTCTTTGCCATGTGCCGTGCTCTGTGTCCCTATATATATATGGGGACCAGTTTTGGTAATTGAGACCCACAGCCGCGAGGTGAGTGAGCTTTCACGCAAGGAGGCAGAGACGGGGGGGGGGGGGGGTGCTGAGTTATCGGCTTACCCAGGAACATGAGGCTGCTATCAAGCAGCTACGCCACAAGTTGTACGAACAAGAGCCGAGAATGACGAACTGTGCAACAAGAACAGGAAGGTAAAAGAGCCCATGCGGAAGTATGAACGAAAGCCGAAGGAGTTGTGCACGAAGCTGGAGACACTGAACACGAGGCGTACGAAGGAAATCTAGAGCCTACAAGAGGATGTTGGCCGAGTACGAGACGAAGGAGCGGGATCTTCTGGGGCGTTTGTTAGTACATGAAAGGTAGAGGGTGGTCTAGCCTGTTCGGAGGGGATCGTGTGGTTTGAGAAGGAGCTACGAGAAATGTGCAAGAAGCAACAGCTGCAGCGTGGTATGGGCAGCCACCTCGCACAGAAAAGCAATGGTTCTTCCGCTGCAGGTGCCCCACACCTGCAGAAGCTTACCGACACCAACACTCTGCTGAACAAAGATTTGTCTACTGAGGGAAGCGTCGAAAAATCGAAGTGCTCAATTTGAGTTTAGGGATCGTGATTTTGTTTTCGTCCTCGTGGTTGTAGGGCAGGTCTCATGTGGCAAAATAGATCAGGAGCCAGCTCAAGATGTCTGGCAGACAGAACCAACTCGAAACGTACCTAGGTAAAAGCTTTTGCCTGACCTAAAACGGCCCTCGAATACTAAAGGCGTCGAACGAAAGACCAAGAACGAAACCATTAAGTTGGGGAGGGTAGCAGCGGCGAGGGTAAGCAGAGAGTTTAGTCCATTAAGGTGGAGATGAAGTCTGATGGCTGCTTGTCGAGCAAGGAGGCCGAAAAGAAGTATAAGTACCAGTATAAAGATCGAAGTTCAGGCTATATGATGCCTTTTGAGCAATGTGAAAATTGAGGTCATGGAGGTCATCGTCCAGCTGAACGTCTTCTAGCGCAACCCGTCCAACTTCAACCAGGGGGTCGACAGCACGTGCTACCTGCTCATCTACGCGCCATGGTGTGAGCACTGCGTGAAACTGGGATCTGAGTAGTGTTGGGGCAACGTTACCAGACTAGCTTCAGTTGTCAAACTCCGCGGCGCCGCGCGGAACCGCCACTCTCCCGCGAGTTCGTGGCGCTGCAGTCGCACACAGCTTCACTTCGTCGGTAGCCGTCTCCGCGGACTGGCGGGAAGTACGGGACGCGGTGCAGAGTTGTCTTGTTCTGTGGGTGCAATTTGACGGCGCGTTTCAACCCGCATGCCGTTCGTGAAGCGTTAGCCTTCGCTCTGTGTATTACCGACAGCAGGCGATGCCGACGTGCTGCGTTCCTGGCTGCACGAGCGGCTACCGGAACGATGTCAACAGTTCGGCGCGTCATTTCTTTTGTGCTCCCAGCAATGATACGCTTCGCTCGGCGTGGGACAGAGCGATTCCTCGGGCGGACCGGAAACTTTCTGCAAAATCCAAGGTTTGTGATTTGCACTTTCATGAGCAAGACATCCTAAAGAATTATGTGCACGTTATCAACGGGCAGACAGTTGAGTTACCACGAGGCAAATGGACGCTTGATGAGGGCGCGGGGCCGAAAGTGTTCCCGAACCTCCCTTCCTACCTTTCGAAGCCGCCGGAAAAGAAACGCAAACGAAGAGAACACAACACTGAACAAGCAGTAGGTGTCACCCTTTCACCTTCAAGTGCGGGTCAATGTGAAAACGCACAAGAAGCAAATCGCTTGTAACCCATGTTCCGGTCTGGAAGCGTTCAAGGAAGTTACTTTAAGCGACATGGAAGGCATCCGGCTACCGCATTTGTGGCGGACGCTTACTCTCGAGGACAGCACTGGCTAATATGTGGTCTTCTTCACCTTGAAAACGCAAAAAAGGCTCCCGCAAATCGAGAAATGCGTTGCGGTGGGTACTGAAAATACAGCCACTGCAAGTGCTCTCGGCCGTGTGGTCGCGGCCTTCAAGAACGTAAGCATCCGCACATTGAATGACCTAGCCGTGCTAATAGGCAGAGTTGGTGAGCTCAATGTCTGTCACGGGATAGAAGCAGTGAATGGTACGAGCTTTGCACGCAGGTGCAAGGTGCTCTCTTCTGAAGCGATGTGCAAGCCGTGCCAAAAAAAATGAAACAGCAGAAAATGCAAATGCTTCATAAGCAAACAAAGGCGTTGCAAAAACAGAAAAAGATAAAAAATCTTCACAAGAAAGCTATACGAGCTGCATCTGCTAGAGTTTCTTTTATGGCTGAGGGTGAAAACCTAAAGAAGCAGCTTGCAAGTCAAAAATCAGTTGCGATCGAGGAAGCACTGAGCTATCTACCACCAGTGCAACAACTTGCCTTTCAGACATCACTGAAGCAAGTGAAGGCAAAGGGTCCTCGAGGTGTCCGATACACAAGAATGTGGGTTATGAACTGCCTCCTACTTCGCATCGCAAGCCCGAAAGCTTACAACCTTCTGCGAAACACGAAGCTGCTTCCCCTTCCAACGACCAGCCGCCTAAACCAGATTCTTTCTGGTGTACCTTGTGAGTATGGGTACAATGAGGTTTCACTTGAGTCCATCAAGGCCTTTTTCAAAGGTGTACGTCCTGTGGAGCGGTGTGGCACCCTTGTATTGGACGAGATCAAGCTGCGGGAGTCGGTCGATTTCAACAAATCAACGTTGAAGTTTTATGGATTTGTCAACTTTGGAGGTCATTCAGGAGAGCAAGTTGCGGCTGACCATGCCCTAGTGATTATGTTCGTGCCCCTCTTTCACAGGTGGGTGCAGCCAGTAGCCAGCTTTGCCACCAGAGGCGCTGCCCCAGGCTTTGAACTGGCCAAAATAGTTATGGAGTCCGTGCTGAAACTTGAGCGCTATGGTGCTACCATCATAGCTGTCGTGAGTGATGGTGCAGGAAACAACAAGTCAATGTGGACTCACGTTGGTGTGTCAGGCAAGCTGTCTCAGCCGGTCAACAAGATTCCGCACCCGACACTTGAAGAGGGACATTCTCTTCACTTCTTGTGTGATGTGCCACACATTGTAAAATGTGTGAGGAATCATCTCTGTACCCACACGTATAGAAAGATAATGTCCGTCCCCCTTCTCAAAAATTTCTAGCACCTGCGACAGTCACGATGTTTTCTAACCTAAATTCTTGCTTTTTGGTAAATCTTTCTAGGCTGGTTCTGACTTGGTGGACTTTAAGCACTACAGGAAGCTTCATGAATTTGAGGAGGAAGAACAGCTGAAGGTCTTTCCAAGGCTGACGGCATCTCATGTCAATCCGAAGAAGCTCGAGAAGATGAACGTCCGGCTTGCAACACAGGCATGACAATAGTGTACCTTCTGCTTTGTATCGTTTTGTGAAGTTGCACTCTTGACACGGAAACAGCAAAGCATATGCCTTCAATGTAGACTGTCTACTCCGATTATGGGCTTTAGCTGAAACATTTAATTGATATCGAACACTATTTTCAGCTATTCAGCAGAAGCGTCGCTGTGGGCTTGAAGTTCTACCGGGAGCAACGAAAGCCTGGCTTTGAAGGCACGGAAGGCACGGAGAACTTCACAAGGCGGATGAATGATCTCTTTGATGCTTTAAATGCGAAGTGCCCACCCGAAGGAATACGAAAGAATTCGCCACAAATCAAGGTGCGAAAATGTTCTTACGTACTCAGGGTTTCTTACTACTTGAAGCCGACATGCAACATGCCATTTCGCTTTGCAATCCAGGTGATCATTGACTTCCTCAACATGCTGAATTCAACAGAGAAGGAGAGTGTTAACAATAACACAAAGCTGTTTGCCTCCCAAATGACGACCGAATCACTTCGGGTGACACTAATGTCGGTCCTCGACATTATAACTTTGCTACATGACAAGGGCGTCAGATACGTGTTGACTTCGAAGCTTAACCAGGACCCGCTAGAGGTAACCCTTATTACACTTCTTTGTTTGGAAATTACCACTTTTTGGCTACTCTGTTCAAAGATACACCTCCCCTTTCTGTTTTGTAGCGCTTCTTTGGCGTGGTGAGAAGCTTCGGTGGGGACGAAGACCACCCTACAATTACACATTTTTGGCAGATCTTCAGGCTTCTAAGCCTGTACACGCCATTAAAAATGGCATTGAAAGGCAACTGCTCCGGTGATGCAGATCCAGTGCTTGTGACTGTGGAGGAGAGCCTAAGCAGAAGGAAGTTGGAGGCTCTGTCCCGAAAAGACGATCGTCAACGGAAGCTGGCCGCAATTATCAACCAGATTGACCTGCAAGAGCAGGGAGACAGTGACTCACTCCAACGCAGCGACAGCCACCTTTCTACATCTACAGCTGTTCTCCACTATCTTGGTGGCTACGTTGTTAAGAAGGCTTCCAAGATGACAGGCTGCACTGATTATCTTGCGACTTCGGAAGCTGCATCAGATGCTCCACCCGTTCCACATGCAGCCATTCTCACCGAACTTAGGTCCTTTGTGCCTGGTGCTTTAAACAACCCATCTGGAGCTCTAACGTGTATGTTGTCAGGAATTGAATGTATTATAGAGCGGCAAACAAGGTCAAACAAGGTGTTTGGTGACTTGTTCTGGGCCATCCTAGAGGAACTGTCAGAGAATACGCTCTGTCGTGTTGGGTGCTCCTTGCACTATCAGGAACTCAGTGCGCGCATCATTCATTTTATTTAGCCACGCACATGCATTTCTATGCTAGGTTCCTGGAGCAGCGGCGGGGAGCCAGCATTGAAGTGAAGGCAGCGAGGAAACGTGCCAAGCTGCTGTAGGTGCGAATGGTTTCCTCATGAGATCAGATCATTTGGCCTAGATTATGTCTCGCGATAATTTTGGTCTTGGTTACATATGTGAGGCATACAGTTGTTTCTTTTACTTCATTTTTGTTTAATAAAACATTCGTTGCTTCACAACAAAGTTATGCTGTTATTTTTGTGGCGATAATTTTTTTACTGGCTGGCTCATAACTGCCCACATCAACGTGATTAAGCAAAGGCACAACACGCCGAAATCGTCCTGCGACTTCTCAGCTCTCCATTCGCTCTGAACTGGAATCGCCGTAAACAAGCGAATGACCGCTGGAAACCTGCTTCTGTCGCAAGGGCACGCAAGACCAGAACCCTAAAGCATGAATGGTGATTTGACTAAGAGACCTTTAACGCTGTCAGAGAATATTCTCAGTCTTGTCGGGTGCTCCTTGCAATTTCAGGAACTGTGCGCGCATCATTAAAATTTATTGAGCAATACGCATGAATTTCTATGCTAGGTTCCTGGAGCAGCAGCGGGGATGCATTCTTAAAAAAAAAAAAGAAGTGAGGAAGCATCCCAGCGTGCTGTAGATGGATATCGCTTTTGCATGGTATCAGAAATTCATCAAGGGATAACGCCAGCGAGCGTGAAACGCGCACGAGCTCTAGGCTGTGGCGGGGCGTCTGCTGTGGAGCTGGATGGAGCAGCACCGCCATCTGGTGGCGCGCAAAGGAATGGAGACAGCGCCGGTAATGGCGCGCGCGGAGAGTTTGACCACTGAAGCTAGTCTAGTAACGTTGTGTTGGGGGGCCATTGCGCACTGAGATGAGCGGCCTTTGTCATAGTACTGTGTAACTTGTATATCGTTAGCATTGAAAAGCCTCCCTGGACTTAGACGGATTTTATCTGTACATTCGCGATTGGTGTGGCCACGCGTGTTATCGTTGGTTTCTTGTGTAATTCGTGTCTTCGGATGTGTGCATAGTCAGGCACTGTATAGTGCATCTGCCCCCCCCCCCCCCCCCGCCGCCCTGTTCTGTGGAAGGATGTTCCGACACATACCGGGGAAGAGCGCAGCACCTTTAGAACCGCAGGACGAGAGTACTGCGATGGCGCATGAATGAGAGTGTAAGGAAGAGAAGGAAATTGAAGTCTGTGGTGTATCAGTGCCTGTGCATGTCTCCTGAGTGTCCTAAGTTGCAGCCTACACCATAACAATATGTATATGTATGTATATATATTCGGGGTAGGACGACACTTTGGACACACAGGAGACATACGCAGTCACTTACACTATATATACAATTAGTTAGGGGATATGACAAATACATGAGTCGCACAATATAAGAGAAACACTATCACAAATAGTAATTTAATAATGTTATAAAAAGAAGATTGTCTTAAGTACGAAGGATGGTAAGCCATATTTTTGCTGCCGCTGTCGCTGCGATATTGATTAGGTAAAGGCTCTCTTGTATTCTTCGCATTCGAGAAATGTCGACTAGATGACACAAAAATGACTACTTGGATGAATACAAATGAATCTGGACTTTCATGGTACTTCAGCTGGCGCCTCCAAAGTGTCTGGATCACATGGACGCAGAGGGCCCACCACCGGCTCCAGAAAATGGTTGTGGACCTGCGTGCGTATAAAAAAAATTGATTTTTACCAGCCGTGTCTAGGTCTGCTTGAAGTAGGCCGTCCAAAAGCGCGTTCGGTTGTAGCTAATAAAGCACATGAATTAGGTAGTTGTACCAAAGCACGCCCAGTGAGACCCCACAATAAATCCAACGTAACACACTACCCACATATACATATGACGCTTAGTTACAAGATACGACATGTCATGTGGGACTGAAAATTAGCAATAATCACTGCATTTCTTTACTGTATCTGTGTATTTACTTCGTTGCAAGATCTGTTTAATGGTCTGAATAAATGGCTAGTATTACATTTAACCCGCTCTATATTTCCCATGGAGGATGCGAAATCAGTCGAGGTGAGAGAGCAAAAACTCTGCCTTTTTCACAAAATGGCGCGCTCTGGGAGCGGTTGAAAATTCGTCTGCTACTGGTTGAAAACTTTCTCGGGAGATGCAGCCGTCAGCGAAATTACGGTGTGTGTTCTTGACAGCTACCGCCATCTATAGTATGCGCCTGTCACAAACATTAAATATACATAGCCTCTGAGATCTGCTACTGCTGTGCCGATCGGAGAGGCCAAGAGCTGCGCATGCGTAGCTGGGGTTGGTGGTTTGTTTTCAACCAGGGGAAGGCACGCATGCGCAGAGGGGCCTTGTGAAAAGGCGGATTTCGAGACCACTGCAAAATCTTCATTGGAGGAATGCGAAAGCATCAACACCTCGACACTCCCTGCCCGTCTTTGCCTTTCTTTGTGTTTCTTCACTCCTCTTTGCATCTATTTTCATCACTTCATCCCGTTTGCTATATTTCTTTTGTCTCCTTATCTCTAGAGTCTACTTCTCTTTGTCCTGCGGTCTCTATTGTGTTCTTTGCACCGTTATACCGCAACACATCCAAGCAGCACATAAGCACCGTTTAATCCGGCGGCGTGAGAACTAGCATAGACGAGGGGCGCTACCAGACGTCATGACATCACGGGTTGCCGGGATGCTCCTTCACGTTACGATCGCAGCCAATGACCTCTTTCCTTTCGTAGAGACTAGCGCCGCCAGGCGTCAATAATGTAACGCTTGCTAGGATGCACCATCATTGCAGCGGCGGCGATGCTCCCCATGGCAACCGCATGGTTGTGACGTCACTACGTAAGCATAGCCATTCTGCGCATTTGTTTGATTTTTCCTATTTTACGCCTTAATTATATTGTTATTTAACTGACACGCATTGCACACTTCTGATCAGTATGACGAATTTATTTGCCTCATTAAAGCAGGAACACATCTAGTTCCTGTTGATGTGACGTTGAATCCGCTGCACGTCGGCATTAGTCTTATGGCTAGTTTTATGCCAAATTGACTTCAGTTTTATATTTTGAGATCTAATTAAAGAACAGATCATCTTAATAACATAAATATTTGTTTTCCATCCGCACAGTACCCTCTATTTATTACAACCACTTCTTTGGTCCTATATGTTATGATAACAGCGTAAAATAGTACACACATTTGGTACGCACGACCTTATCGACATAACTTAGTAATGCTTTCGCATTAAAAAGAATGTCATGCACGCAGCGCAGTGATTTCTGTGATTAGATACTTTTCCACCATTAAACCTTCGAGGGCTGTGCCTTGCGTCTTCTTCCGCAAATAGGAACCCAAAATAGCAAAGCATTTGTTTAAGAGCGTTACCGGCTTTTAGCTCATTACTCAAAAAAGTGCCATCGACAGAGCGCGCACACGGGTATTGTTCTGCACAGAATGTGGTCACTCGCCATGTCTTTCTCTTGAAAGCAATCAGCGTGTACAGTGTGGCTCATATGTCACTTGGACGCATTGACCTCATCATCGCTCACTCCTGGACTTCATAAAATCAGCCAACCTTTTTCCATTCATTTAATCATTTATTCATCCTTCATCTCATACCCTACAGATGCCCCGAGGCAATAAGTATCGATTAAGAAATGAAAGCGACGCTAGCTAAGAGGGTCAGAGAAGCTATTAACGCAGCTGATATTTGTCAAGGTGGCGTCTCTCATAGCCTGAGTCCCTTTGGGACGTTGCACCCCACAAACCAACCAACCATTTTGCCAAGGGGCGAGTGTGCGCGCCGGCAGCCGCCATCATAGGAAAGCTCCAGCTCCAAGACCGCGGCAACACGATTCCCATCAAGTGGCTCCCGGCGGAGGCGAGCGAGTGTGGTACATCACCAAATCACAACGAGACGGCACATTCGACGCCACGAGCGCTTACATTCCCCGCCCCCGAGAGTGACCGTTCCGAGTGGTGGTTAGAAACCAAGGATCGAATGACCAGTTACGAGGACGTTATTAAGTGTTACCGCTTAGCTCGACGAACATTGGCGGCTCCTCAACCGGCACTCAGTCGGAAGGAGGCCGTCATCATAAGTCAAGTTCAGACCGGGTCACACCTCACCCGGGTAGTGGTATACGTCCTTTACCCAGACATCTACACGAGTGGTGTGTACAGTGTATGTGAAGAGGCTCCAGTGGACCAATAGCACATTGGGATTGTACCAGGTTTCCGACCGAAGCTATTTCCAGGACATACCCGTCTGAACCTCAAAGTGCTGTACAAAGTACAGACAAAGGCAGTCAACTGAGGGCCGTCCAGTTGGCCCGGGGTGCGCTCGAAAAGCAAAAGCCTCATGACCCACCACAAACGAATCAAAATGGGGTAATGCAGGGTAAGGCATAACCCTGGGTCGACGCTTGGCCTGCGTCACAACGCATTAAACCGTTGTTTGCCGGCATTTGGTTAAAGTTATAAATACCTACCTACTTAGCCTCAGTACAAGCAGCCCTATTTAATCGTCGTTTGGCGCCGCCATACTTGTGCGCAATCACAGGTTACCGTCATTCCAAATTTTTTACGGGAATCTAAACACATTATTTGCCATTATCTTTTTTTTATTGCGAAAGCAATACCACCCCAGGTTTCAGCCCGTCACATACTGCGTGGCCACAGTTACGAATGACGTTGAACAGCCGCGGAGAAGTCGAAGAAGAAAACAAAGAGTAAGACGAGGAAGAAGTAGACGAAGAAGACAAAAAAGACAAAGAAGACGAAAAAGAAGACAAAGAAGGAGATGAAGAAGACCAAGACGAAGAAGACAAAGAAGGAGAGGACAAAGACGAAGAAGGAGACGAAGACGACAAAGAAGAACGCTCGGTCACCTGCAACTAATGCTTTCGCTTCATATTCGGCTCAGAACCTTTGAACCCTTCTCATTTTTGTCACTGGCCTACAAATACGACCGTGCGACCTGCTCCACCGTTCTCCTGCACCTCAGTAGGTTATTCCTCTTTTCTATCTGATGATTGATCACCTTTTATGCTGTCTTTTCCAGAAAGCATTTCACTTCTAGCCAAGTAAATATATGCATAAACAAAATTCCCTCCACCCCATTTTTTTGGCCCCTACCCCTGTGTGGGTAAATGTCATCTGTTATGAGGATAGCAACAATTAGTGTGAATTAAAAGTCAAAACTTGCTTCGGTTTCATGAAGGAAGTAGAGTACACGCCATACTTTCAGTAAAAAGACAGCCCCATTC
Source organism: Amblyomma maculatum (assembly GCF_055883805.1). Taxonomy (NCBI): domain Eukaryota; kingdom Metazoa; phylum Arthropoda; class Arachnida; order Ixodida; family Ixodidae; genus Amblyomma; species Amblyomma maculatum. The sequence goes on from NC_139346.1 coordinate 73,374,803, forward strand.
TGTGCCACATGACAAGTCTTCGAATTAAAAAAAAGACAATCGGTGTGAAGATGAACTACACATGCTCTCAGCACGCTACCTCAAGGCAGCAAGCACGTCTCAGTTGCAGACATCTTAAGCTAGCAACTGACAATCTGAGGCCCTACACTGTCAGTTTAGCTCGGGATGAGAAGGAAATATTTAGATGCCAAAAAGAAACCTGCTTCACGTGCCACGGAGGCAACTACTAAGCGAACCAAACGGAAAGTAGCGCAGAGGTTTAACTTGCGTCTTCCTCTAGTGCGGGAAACAAGGCAATGGCACGGTGAAGTATTTAGCGATGTTTGATACCCCTAAATGTAAAAATCCTTCTTGGGAACAACAGGTCATAGTGCATAGTGAAAGCAGCTCATTTATATATCAGGAAAAACAATTAGACTAGTGCTGCTTAGAAAACAACCAAATTTGATTAGCCAGAACTATCAGCTACTTAAGTTATATGAATGTGCTCAGCCGAAAACTTGCTGAACAAAAGTATAGAATACACGTGCAGTGGATTACTACACGGTAAAGAGTGTTTAAAGTCGCGCAGCTCATCATGGTAAAATTTTTGATAAGAAAGAAAAGCAAAAATAACCATTCTAGGGAAGGAATTCAGGCTATCCCGAGTGCTGCGACAGAATGAACGCCATGTAATTTATTAATAACTATGTCGCTACGCTCGAGGCGGCACAGAATTATTTATAACATGCCCATTATTTGAAATGAGTTCACAAAATGTACTGGATTTCATCAGCAATTTTGAAACCAAAAGTGGCAAGCAAGCCCCTGTCAGTTATTACAGCTGGCGATGCACTCATCTCGGTTAGAATTAGAGCGAATGGACGTCATATTTGTTCATAAATCGCCTTCTTGTAGCAAAACTGTCAGTGCTGAGAAATCCCGAATTACTACCGTTGCTTCGCAGTGCCTGAGAGAGATGAGGACGCCAGCTTGAGCGTCATGCTGACCGCGACCACTTCGCATTGAAACTGGTTTAGAGCACACTTCAAAAAACTGTCATACGGCAGAAAAAAAATGATCCCGAAACCTATATACAACTTTTCTCTAATTTACTGCAGCCCTGAGTGCCTGAACGATACCTAATGCTGGTCCAGCTGATTATTCGAGAGGAGCAGCGAATTTTAAAAATAAACCGCGTGGTCAGTTCTCTGCTCTCTTGCTCTACGTTTTCACGCTTTTGATTTAAATGGGGAACTGACTCGCCTATTGTCGAGTTTATGTAAGCCTCGCTCGCGTGGAGGTACTAGCCCAGAAGATGCTCGGATAGATTAGAAAGGGGCATTCTTCACTATTAATTAAAAGGAAGGAGTTAACGGCTGGTAAGGGAGCAGTTAGAAAAATTAATGAGAACGTAATGCAGTTTGAGTCGAAGATGCAGAAGCCAAGGACATGCAGTTTATGGGTTTGCAATTGGCAGATAAATATATTTCTCCGTTTAGTCGCGGCTCACTGCCAAAATCGCCGACCTTTTATCCTGTGATCGCACACGCCGACCGCGGCGTGTCGTGCCGTGCTCTAGGGAACAAAGGAACAACACATGATGACAGCAGTAATAATAACAGCAGCTAGCAATAAAAGACGTTAATGAATCGGTAATCCTACTCATCATTAAGGTTACGGGCGAATATTTCCCATGCTGGGAATATCGAGACGGAGGAGCAATCGGGATAAGTGTCCGCGAGGGATCGCCATGGGAGCCAGAGGGAGCCGACGCGATTGCATCCGCACTTAACAAGTTTCCGATGCCAAAGATGTCCTCCCCCCCCCCCCCCCCCTTCACGTGCGCTTCCGCGAAACCGTCGGAGGCGATGGTGTTGCCCTGATCCAATCCATCTGGTGCTACATAAAGTTCCACGACGAGAAGTACCGTGCGGCTTTTAATGCTACCACGACGCTGGCGCCACCTCTCAATAGATAATGTCCCCTACAGACGCTGGCGCCATCTCGTGATAGATAACCACAATGTGGAAAGTAAACTTTAAAGGGGACGATGGAGATCGTTGTTTACAAGTTCAAGCCACCCAGATAACAGCAAAATTCTTTATGGAATAAAATCGACTGCGTTGCAGAGTACTGGCTACAAATCTGCATTGTCGTTCTCCCGCCTGCGTTGAAAGTTTTCTTTTTCATTTCTGTGCTTCATCTTTCATATTTTTATTTCTTGTCTTGTCCTTCCAGTCATTTATATTGGCGATGGGAATATGCATCTGAAACCTCTATTTCACTCTACGTTTAGGCCGATCCCCAGGTTCGGACATGCGACATCTGTTCAGACATGCGCCATGGTCTACAGCAATACCAGCAACGAAATGGAAGTGGTTAGACATTGAAACAAGGCAGAAAAAGTGCCGCCAAGGCAAAACACACAAGTTTTCGGCAATCTCTAGATTCTTGCAGTGAATTTGATCGTCGGTAGCAGTAAGAAAATGGCCTACAGTATGTATAGTGTGTAGTAGCGATCGATCCCCGCTATCAAGTGCATAAAGCAGCGAACCGCGATATGGTTCTCAGGCGTTCTTGAGCTGCAGGCTAAACTGGCGGGAGAGTTGATGCTCCCGGAGCATCCTATATGTGAATAGGAGACATGAAAGATATTGAGTGCGGCCGTTTTTGATGCGGTCTAGAATATGAAGTTAACAACTGGATGGAAGTGGATATTTATCGACATCTTTTTTATAAAAACATACTCGATCAAATATGTCAAGTGTGGATGGAACACGGGTGCCCCTGCAGTTAAAGTCTTTGTGATAGGAAAAAGGTTCTGGCTATTTCGTTGACCAGTGAGTTACGCAAGAAGACAGGAATATAAGGCACTGAGGCAATTTCCACAAATTTCCAAAGAAAAGGTACCGTCTGTTGCAGAAGTTTGCGGCCCAACGCGCCAGGCAGAGGAGCAGTATCGCTCCCGACAGGCGGCGCTGCGCCCGCCGGCGCTGCCTGGTGACGTAGCTATAAAGAGTGAGGAGGCTTGTTCTCTTCTCCTCATCCCGCGGTTGATATCGCACATCTTTGCTCTCAGCCGCGGGATGAGGGGAAGAGAACAAGCCTCCTCACTCTTTATAGCTACGTCACCAGGCAGCGCCGGCGGGCGCAGCGCCGCCTGTCGGGAGCGATACTGCTCCTCTGCCCGGCGCGTTTGGCCGCAAACTTCTGCAACAGACGGTACATGCATTGCGATCACACGTGTCGAGCTGTCTGCTTGGGTCTTCAGCAGTGTTGCAGCATCGGTCACTTGATTTTTCATCCTTCCCAACTAAAATTTGCCTACTTTCGAAATTTTGATTTCACAAAATATATTATTTAAGGTTAATGTCACCAACTATAAGTATAAAAATCAGTGCAGTAAAAAAACACCTCATTAATAATACAAATCAAGGCATGTTGCGCTTTCACCTCCACATCTTTCTGCGCCATTTAGAGACCTCTTAATCCACCCTGACCAAAACTTGTTCGGCCGGTCTTAATCGCGTCATCACTGAAGCTTTATTTTAATTAGTTCTTGCGTTTATAGGCTTGAAACAAAATTCACACTTCCGCCTGCTGTAAAGATTTCTCGTGGACGTTGAAATCAATTACCGACTTTTCTTTGCATGTTAGAGAGGTACGTATACGCCTGGTCTAGACACTAATGCGTGAGGAACGATGTTTGCAATGCTTTAACAGCGTTTAAGATGTTCGCTGGTTTCTTGTTTTCTTATTGTTTCACAATTCTTGCTGACCAGTATTTTCGCTAGCTTAGGTAAGGTTGAAGAGATCGGCATGTATTCAAAGTTTTTGACTTTTGATATACAATGCTATATCTCGTTCATGCCCGTGAAAGCGCTCTTTTCAGTTGCTCAAAAAGCTGCCGGTAAATCCTTCCATTTCAGATCCAACACTGACTATCCGATGTCGCCGCACAAGTGCTTCTGTAGAGCTTCAAATTCCTGAAGTCTGTTGTCAGGATTAGGCAACCGTCAGGGTTCAGCAGCAGAAACCCATCTAGAAAGCCCTCCGAGTGGAAGCTGAGCCTGGATTTCTTCGGTTATGGTTACAGATCACTGAACAACTTAGACGGACGTTCTTCGCTTCTTCTTCACTCATATTGTGCAGCACGCGATAATCACTTTTCTGACGTCACCATGTTGCAGGAGAGAAACGTTCATGTCCCGCTACAAAATGACATGTCCCGAAAGAAGTTCTGTGCAAGGTATCGAAAAGCAGCTTTGAGGTCTTCAAGAGAGTAAATATTTGGATCATTCTAGGTTGAAACAAGGCGTTGAATAGGTTTAAATACCTGATAATATATTCGAAAGGCACGAACTGCGCACTCGAGTATTAATTATTCAGCTGGCTAATGGTAAACTCCGTGCTCCTGAGTTTGTCGGCGTTAGCAGCCTCTCTGGAGAGGCCTTCAATACCTCCGAATGTTCTATGAGGAGCCCGAACACACTATATAGCGATAGTCAATTCGTATTGAAATGCTTAATCGCAATATTATTTTTATTTAAAGAAACTGCAGGACATTCTCAGTTTCTTGCAGGAGAGTGTACAAAGCAAGCGCGTGGCCAGCAGAGAGAAACCAAAATGCAGTGCTATTTCTTTCCAGAAGTTATCAACGTTTCGCACTTCCTGACATGTATACGCAGCTCCTTGGTGTACGCAATAGGTTCTCGGGTGAACATGGCAGGCGTTGGCAGTCTTTGCCTTCTGTGTGCGCAGCACTGTTCAAAACTAACGCATTAAAGTTACGCCCTGGCACAGCCTTTTTCAGTAATGTCGCATACTGATCCTTTTAGACCGATCATTACGCTTGCCCCGTCACGGGCATGACCAACAACCTTCTTGATGGAGCACCTTTGTGCTGAAAGCACACCTGGAGTGGATTAGAAATGGCATGTGCCGAGATGCCTGTTGCATCTAGCTTCATCAGTTTGAAAGTTATGTCATCGCATTCCTTCGAACTGCTGCACATACAGCGCCAGGAGTAACAAGCTTTCCTCCATTGAAATGGCCATGCTTTCGTCGACTAGCACTCAGAACAGCACATTTCAGGGAAAGGTAAACTACAGTGTAGTAAACTAGTACGAACAAAATTATCCATGTCTGGGGCTCTGGACGCTTCCGTGTGTAGTGCAATTGAAGGCGGGAAAGTGAAGATGCAAGATTTACACGTCTTACAGCTACTTGGAGACAGGCTAAGCAGCTTGTGTCATTTTTAGGGCCTGCCATCGTCTGCAGGATCAATAAAAACACTATTATTGCGATCGGATTGTTCTTCATTATCGCCGCTGGTCCGGGAGCTGTAGTTCGGTTTCGTAAAGCTGCTGATAACGTCCTATGTGGCCAATATGGTCACATAAGGAACAATGCATTCCAATCCCCAGAATAAATTATTTTCTTCTAGTGATAAAATACCGAATTAAAACAGGAGCTAGTGGCGGGAACATTCGCTTAATAACCTGGGGTTCCGCACATCCGCACATGCACATCGGAGCCAACGACAGCGGCCACTTGATCAGGCAGCCGCAATCTTTATCTTATGCTATAGAACATTCTAACACACTGTGCTTTATCGTACGTTATGTTAATGAGCTTAGCATAGCGTGTTCTGCCGTTGTCTACTTTGTCCAAACCTGCCGTGGCTGGAACTGCGCCATGGGTTGGGGAAATGTGTCAGTCATGTACGAAAATCGCCGGCGTGCAGCTGGCACAGAATCACCTTATTTGCCGGTTGTGGGAAGAACGAATCAATAAATGCCACCACAACTTCCAAAGACGAAATCGGGGCCTTGCATCTCCTCTTAGCGTAACTGCGGTAAGAAAGGGCCACAAATTGCTTTCCAGAGCGACTGTTTGATGAAAATCCCATAAATTAGGACAACCAAAAAATTGCAAAGGAAGCACAAACATCTTCCATACATTCAGGACTATGCGACTACGGATATTTTAAGAGCTTTATATATGCAGGAATAGAGATGCGTTGGCGGCATATATAAAGCAAGCTTTCTACTTGAGAATGAATGCAGAGGCACTCACAGAAGCACATACTTCAGAGATTGCTTTTCACTTTTGTCATTCCTTCCCAACAGTGCTTTTGCTAATGCAGCCGCAAGTGACAACGTCTACTAAATCTCCAGTTACTTTGCGATAACCTTGTGTTTCCGCCAGAAGCCATTAATGGAGACTTTCTGACGGCATTCATACATTCTGCCCTCCCTAAAGGTGTCAGGAGTCATGCGCACATTCCGTGCCCTCCAGTCGCTCTCACCAACCGCATCCAGCTCCGGTACTAGCCAACGGAGTATCCTCGCATCGCGTGCTCAAAATACAAGTGAACAATACAAGCGAAGAATTCTGATAGTTCGGAGGACGAAAAGTGAATAAACATAGAAAACAGCTCGTGTGGCACTCACCTGTACCTGGCTGCAAGGCCCAATCATATCTGGGGTCATTGTCGTCAGCGGCGCTTCCACTAGTCACTACTGGCCAAGATGAAGAACTCTTTGAGTCATGTAATGGAAACGCCTCCGAGTGTTCCGGGTAAGTGCTCGGGATTGGGCGACGGCGTTTGGCGCTCGGCCAAGCATCATCTGGCAGGGCGCACTCATCTTCGAACCTCGGTGGAAGAGGTGTAGAAGGCCTCTCCAGCTCCCACGGGTTCGCAGCAGGTTCCTCAGCTTGAACAAAGCCCTGCTCTGTAGCAAAATTCAGCACATTGTACGACGCTCTCGGGGCGAGGGAGCGCTGCTGCAGTTCGGGATCGCCTTGCTTCTTTTCAAAGTGGTGCAACTTCACCGAACGGAAATAACTTTTCTTATCCATGGTACTTGACCACTCGGTTGAACTTGTGGAAACAAAATGGCTGTGGTCGGACTATTTCGACTCAGTCACACTTGCTGGACTTGTGAAACTTTCAGTCGAATGCGGTAAGTCGCAGGAAAGCTGCTGCAAAGAGTACGTTTCTGGAAATCAACACGAAGCTGAAAAGAGAAATAGAATAAGCGAAGGTTAGGCTGGAGCCATGTTTTTACGGTCCTGGCTAATCTCTCAACCCATGGGCCCATTATTTGTAGGCTCGGCGTGGGAATTGTGCATGCTTTCTAGGCAACGAAGAGCGAAATGAGATCAACAGCGGATAAAAAATGACAAAGTGGGCTGCGTTCAAGATGCCAACAGGACTTCATTGGAAAAAACGGCATTGTTTTTTCGAACGTTGACTGATTCTCATTTCAAACAGCAAACGTATTCAATTCTTTTCACGTATTTTTACGCTTCTAAGACCTGCAGTCAACTGCCTGCGGAGAGAGGTCTGTAGCCTGATCCTTCAAAAAGAACTAGCGCGGCCCTGTAGCCGTCGCTACACCGACAGAATTGCCGGGGAAACCCTAGGTACTCCCGCAAAAATTTGCTGTCTTGATTTCTGTATGTTGGCTGCCGCAGATTGACTATCAGTTCCGTGCTGATAGAGGCATACTACAATGATGTCAGTTCAGCACTTGTGAAAGACATTTGGCGTCGACCGGCTACTTGCATGGTTAGTGGGGTTTCAAAGTGATTCAGGCTATGAGAGACGCCGCAGTGGAGGACTCCGGAAATTTCGACCACATGGGGTTCTTTGATGTGTGCTGGCACCGCACAGCACACGCAAGCCCATCCATTCGCCGCTGCCGAAAAGCAGCCGCCGAGCCCGAGATTCGATCCCGCATCTCTGAACGCAGTAGTCAAGCGCCATAACCACTGCGCCAGCCCGGCGGGGTTCGACTGGAAAGTGATGGCAGGCGCACTTATGGCTGCTGTTATTTACCAGATCGCACGCAGATTTGAACGCAATCAATCATGCGCCTGTGCAGTAATTTGTGGTCCCCAATCCTTGCTACAGACATCGCCCTGAAGAGGCTCCTCATGCCCTAAAAGTAAAACTGAAAAAAAAAAAAAAACTTCCGAAAGCACTGCAGGATCTGCGCTGGAGAAATACGAAGGCCTGTGCGTTGCTGATGCGCAAGGTACATCAAGCGCCATTTACACAGATTTAACTAGCAAAGATAGGGTTCTGCCACATTTTCCTTTCTTGGTGTCCTTTCGTTGCAGTGCTCCTGCAAGTGTGGGATTGAACGGAACACCGTCGCTCTTGTCGTGTGGCGTTCATTGGCGCGCCGTGGGAGTGACAGTACGGCGTCCCTGGTGTCGCGGGACATTCTCATAGTCCTGCGACATTCTCGCGCAACTTGACTGTCATGTGATGGTCTCACAGCCATGTGACATTCTGATGCAACTAAACTGCCACCTGACATACTCAATGCTCATTAACCTCATCAATTATTGATACAACTGATCATGATTTACCACGTCTTTATTCACTACTTCATATACTTTGCGACGCTACTCTTCAGATCATGGCTGGTAACATCGCATCCGATGGCGCATTTTGTGGGCGCTTGTTAGTGTTTAACGCAGTATGTTAGGGCTTAACGCCCGAAGGCAAGGTGACCTAAGAGGGATACCGTAGATCAGGGCTTCCAAAATTCCCGCCACATGTAGTTCTTTAAAAGCGATATCTGAGCATTGTTTAAAAACAATATGAATTGATAATGTAATAACTCTCCTTAGAATCGCCTCTTAGCAGTAAAAAAACAGTTTATCGACATACCATGGTTCGCCTCCCTGTTTTGCTAGCTTTATATTTCTGCCCACCCTAGTTCAGGCACCTGAGTCATCGAGCTACCGTAGCTGGCAAACATCTTTTTACTTCCGGTTTTCTTTAACAATGAACCACATACATACAAAGTAGAAGTATTTCAAAAGTGCAGAAACCTGGACTCTAAAACCGAAACTCGGTACAGCCCAAATCAATGACGATACAAGAGACCGACTATTGACGTCACTGATACTGTCGCAAACCCTGTTGCGTGCGCATCAGCAGGATAAATAAAATAGCTAAAATTTGAGTCGGCCGTCTTTTTTTTAAATCTCATACCAGAAAACGCAAGCACGACATTTATTCGTTAGCCAACCAAAACAGTGAACGCCGTCACTCGCATGAATCAGGTCCTAAACGCTGAACTGCCCATATAAATTTTATCATATTCTGGAAACAAAACGTGCATTCTTGAAACAATTCGAGCTACAACAAAGCATAGTTCACATTTAAGATATAACTATGCCAGAATCAGTGTTGCGAATTCTTGGAAAACTCCGAGAAGATCGAAAAACAAAAAACGCCGGACAAGGCCTCCACGTCCGCTGGTATCGCAATGTATGATGTATTTTGTGGCCTGCCTCCATTAAAACATTGCAGGAGCAGCCGTAGTAAAACCGGCATCATCGACCTAAGCCATTGAGCTGACCATGAACAGCCGCGGCGAGGAGGAGGAGGGGGCCGTTAACTGTGTCAGTATCCGGTGAATGGAAAATGCGAGCATGTGACGCACATTCGTGTACCATTGTCAAATTCAAATTAGAGGCGGATATGTCGTCTTTTCATATTCAGCGTAACGGCAGAGATTCATTGGTGTACTGTGCAATTTGCACCGCCATACCGGTTAAACTTTATAGATATTTTCAATGACAAAATAAATGAGGACGAAAGATTAAAATGTTTTCCTAAAATTGCGTTCCTTTAATTTTTCACAGCACCTACACGCTCGCTATAAGGCAGAACACAGCAATGACGTAATGTCAAAAGCAAGTCGACGCAAACAAGCATTTTACACCTACTCAATTCTCGACGGTCCAAGAAATAAACCCCTTCAGCGACTGCGTATGCGACGCCACGCACCTGTGTAACTGTGGGAGGTGAATGCATCTGAGTCGACGATGCCGTCAAAATGAAAGGGAGTTACCCGCAATGGTGTCCGTCAAAGCATGCGCTGATTTAGTTTGGTTTAATTTATGCCTGTTAACGCCCAAAAGTGACTCACGCTATGAGAGATAGCGTAGTTGAAGGCTCCGGGCTCTTTCTATCTGCTGGTGGTTTTCAACGTGCAGGATATCGCCCTGTGAATGCAAGCGACTTGAGTTTCTCCACCACCGAAACGCGGTCCTCAAGGTTGATTTCAAACACGAGCCGCGCGGTCACTTGTCAAGAGCATTAACCACTGATCCACCGCTGCGCGTGACTAAGTCAATTTTGGATGCTCGACCCCGTGAACGAAACGCAAAACGCATCCTCCGCGTTACCCGCAGAACACCAGGCCGCATGGGCTGACAAAAGCCAAAGTGCAGAGAAAACAAAAACTTGACACTCGTTGATATCATATATTGGAAAAAAAGAATAGAACAGAAGTCCCGAAAAAAAAAAAAAAAAAAAAAACGCTATTCGGTCGTTTCAGCGACGGTGGCGGCGCCGTGCGGCCTGTTTTTGAAGCAGCGAGCCGGTTGCCGGTCTTCGCGGCGCGGGCGACCGCGTTGATTTGGAGCGTGGAGATGCGAGCAGAAAACGAATATTTTTGCGATTCCGAGATGTGAAAATCGACAAACTCTTTGACAAAGCAAATATGTTGTTCCTGCCATGGAGCAAATGAGTGAAAAGTAGCGTTTCGGTTCGCTGGGCCGGTTCGTAAGACGTTTTGACTTGACGACTCATGTGGACTCTGAGCGACGTATTTTGTTGAGGCAAAAAGCCGCATCGTCGGTGAATTCATGCTAGCGAATCGCATTAAATTGGGGCTTAATATCATGCCATCGTACCTGCACGAAAATGCTGCAATGTTTAAACACCAAGCTGATATGAAACGTATGGTGATATTTTTTAAGGAGGACGTGCAGAAGAGGCAGCCTTTTCTCTCATTAGTAACCGCCTATAGTTCTTCGCGGGCAGATATTCGTTACAGCTGTCGGTCAACTTTAGTTTATTCTGATTAATCACCACGAGACTAACTGAAAAAAAATTAAGCACGAAGGATAAGATTTGTAAGCATTACTTCTTGGCCATACCTCGTCGACATAACGATATGAGATGCGTAACTTCTTCAGATGTATTTTAATTTTTCGACGGGGTGAGCAATGGGATCGATATATTTGAAATGTGCTAACGTTTTAGTTGTATTTTAACTTTTCGGACGGGGTGAACAATGGATCTGAACAAACGCAATCATTTCTTTACTGATGACTTCTCGGGCCCTACTTGTTCGTGCGCTTTTCTCCCGGTAGTGCGAAGAGCACACCTCGGGTGTTAATTTCGGCTGTTTCATTAAGCTGAAATGGCCGTTTCCCTAACAATTTGGACAGTAGCATACGTTTGCCTCAGACTGCTTCATGATATACGCTGAAGACAAACAAGCTGTTATATATTCGGTATATGAGCACGTGAACAATAAATACACCCAATGGCCGCGCTGAAACATTACATAAAATAAAATGTGAATATCCGAAAAACTGTCGCCTAAAGAGTTTGTCGCCCTTTAATGCGGCCTGCTTAGGACATGCGGCAATACTGACGGAGTTTTCACTTGCGAGCTAGAGAATCCATATGCGCACTCGTATCGAACGTTTATTTTGAAACTGTAGGCAAACTATAGATAACTTCGTATTTATAACTGATATGACACACTGCTGCTTAACTTCGTATTTATAACTGATATGACACACTGCTGCTTATCTAAACGCCAAATCTCACACGAACGATGCAACAACATCAAGAAGCAGCTCCGCTTGTCAAAACGTGCGCTATATGGCAGCAGCGCTATCACCGACTTAGCCGCCATGTCGTGCCACCGCCGCGCCACCTATAGGAGCTGGAACGACCGAATATGGTAGCTCAGGAAGCAATAGCCTTCCACTTGAAGTTAGGTATGGTTCGCTTTAGATCAGGCAACGTTACAAAATAATCAAGGCGACAGTAGTTTCTCAACTTTCGAAAACACCGTAGAAAACATTGAATTCATGTTGACAAGCTCTACACCTAAAGCGGGAGGGGGGGGGGGGGGTCGCTGCGGTGCACTAACCTTCCTGTAGCTTTGAGGCTTTACGCCTGCAGTGTTAACACATCAACAGTGGAGACAAAAAGTTAAGAGAAGTAAAGAGAGACTGGAGGCATTGAAAATACCATTCGAGAAACCAAATTAACATAGTTCACAACATGCGAAAATGTTTTGATACGGTATAAAATAAAAAGAATATGAATCAAAGTTATTATCAAAATAAATAAGCCAGCAACATTATTAGCTAGAGCGGTAGTCTCCCCTTCAAGACTGTGCGGCCTCTAATGTCTACATATCTACTTATGGTATAGTAGGACCGAAGCTGCGTGCGCGGATAAAATTATCAGCTTTAAAGCATAGTCTCGGAATGCCGTCCATCGTGACTAAATGAACACACAATCCTATCAACGTACCCCATGCTCGCACAAAGTAACAAATTTCTTACCAACGTGCGACAATGTAAGCCTGGGCTCTGGATTCCGGAACGCTTGCGAAGGAACCTTTTCCGTGAGAACACTGCAGTGCATACTATGCGGCAGAAGGCGGCGAGAGAGATTATTCTTTCACGTAACTAACGTCTTTCGCATCTTCTTGGTGACTTCCCGCCTAAAGGAGGAGTCCAATACGAGCGCCCCGATTAGGTCACGTGCGACGACCATGAGATGCTGTCTCTTGTCAGTGCCGCCACCGCTCGGCTGTAATTTAAATTACCATTCACTTCACAGAAGCGCAGCACCGATAATATGGCTAACAGCATGGAGGAAGGAAAAACGTTAAGAGAGGCTCTGACGTCACTTTCTTGAAACCGGCATGGCCGCGGCGCGCACGGACGCTGCAATGTCTCCTTTACTTTTCTTTCTCCGCGACTATCTCGTACCTCGCGCTGTTACCAATGCTGTTGTGAGTGGGCGAGTTTTCATAGCAACAGCGATGCCATTGCAAATGGCCCGACTTGGCGAACCCTAAAATTTGACGTCACTTCAGCCCCACTTTATTTCATGCATTGGGAATGGCAAGGGCCTCTCCTTAGTTGTTTCCTTCCTCCAAGGGCTAACCGTGATATTTCGTTCTGTGTGTACAGTTTTCCAACCTGACTACTGACTAGCTGCAGCAGTTATTCTAGGGTTATCGAATGCGTTGACCCGCTATTACGAAGCACAGCGTTGATTCATTCCGGTAGAACGTAAGCACATGCACAGCCGTAACGTGATCAAGCTGCCCTGTGTGTTTCGGTGGCAATCGACGCTGGTGCACGAATGCCAATCGTGCAAGCGCGGGCAAATGAAGAGATTCAAAGTCTAGAAGAGGTTTCATTTTAAAAGTGGATTTGCACATTCTTTCATTGCTGGCCTGATCACCGAAGTGAGCAGCAAGCCAGTCACATTTTGAGACATTTGTCGGTATTACTATGGTAGTTGCACAACTAACGCTGACGGGTTTCATGTTCGGCTTCCGGACAGGCGCATCTTACGGCTCCTATCAGTTCAGTTCAGTTCAGTTCAGTCGTTCAGCCGTGTCCGACTCTTCGTGACCCTGTGGACCATATGACGCCACGCTTTCCGGTCTCTCGCTATCTTCCTAACGTCACATAAATTCATCTGCAGCGCCTCCAGGATGCCATCTAACCATCGTGTTCGCTGCCTACCCCTTCTCCTGTGACCCTCAACCTTTCCCAACCTCAAAGCTTTCTCCAGCGACTCATCTCTTCTCATCCGATGACCAAAGTAGCTGAGCTTTAACTTTAGAATTTGACCCTCCAATGAGCAGTCAGGGCTTATGGTCGACATTATGGACTGATTTGATCTTCTGGCAATCCAAGGAACTCTCAAGAGTCTCCGCCAGCACCACAATTCAAACGCGTCAATTCTTCGGCGGTCAGCCTTTTTCACAGTCCAACTCTCGCATCCATACATCACAACTGGAAGGACCATAGCAAGAGTTATACGGATCTTGGTTGGCAGTCTGATGTATCTGCTTTTTACTTGGTGGTCAAGACTAGTCATGGCTCTCTTTCCCAGAAGCAGGCGTCTCCTAATTTCATGGCTGCAGTCTACTTCCGGGGAACCTTGCAAATCTAACGCGTCGACTATAGCGCCGCATGAGGCTGTTCAAGCTTCCCGCGGGGGCCGGTCTGGGAGAACTACGCCACGCCGTCGCAAAAAAAAGAAAAAAGAAAAAAAGAAATATATAGGACCCTTTATCGCTGCGCTTTTCACTGAAGCTCACAAGATCTTTTCCGTGTTTCGGTCGTCGTAGGTCCGCGTAAATATAACGAAAACTGGTGTGTTGATCTGCGCAAGATGCAGTGCAGTAACTCGCCACCCGTAAGTTTTTGTTTCGTTTTTATTTAGACCTGTCACGACGTTGCCTTAGTACGTCGTCGAAAACACAGTGAGTCCAAGGCGAAAGAGAGCTGGTTAGGAGGCACAGCCGGGGGTGGGGGGAGGCGGGGTGACAAGGTACGGAAGGATGGGGGTTAGGATCATTTCGTGCTTTTTCGTACTCATCCCCACGTGAGGCGGCGCAAGGACTGTGCGGTCATCTCGTACCCTGCGTGCATCGTTTTTACTTTTTCGGCTAACTAGCAAGAGCGGTTAACACCTTCGCTGATGTTTAATATTTTGTTTTCTTTTACTTTTTCTATTGCGTTATACTGATGAAAGTGATGGGAGATTTGTCCATTGGCCGAGGTGTGATGAGAGAATCATGTTTAGTTTGTTTTCCAGGGGAGTAAATTTTGGCGAGACCGGGCGAGGATCGGTGTGCGCGGGGCTTTTTGGAGGAAGGTCATCAGAAGTCGGATGGGCGTCGTTGGTTTTGACTAGTGGTAGTTGCCTCAGCACCAAGTGTGCTGAGGCCAGTGGTATATAGTCTAGGTCTTCTGTATTTACGCATAATAAATTTACGCAGCAATTTATGAAAGCACGGTGGTTTACTCATCAGCGGGTGGCATACGTTCAGCGCTGCAACCGTCAATAGCAGCGTAAACCCCAAAGGTTCATCACGAGGTCTACCGTGTCTCTCGTGTTACCGTAAAGGCAGGAAAAAACTTTCCGCTGAACGAACGTCGAGAAAAAAGTCGTAGGGCATCCGTGACTTGTCATTTGTCGCCAGAGAGATATCTGCGTGGGCGTTCAGGTACTGCAACGATATCCTTTACACAAACCGAACTGAGAGGTTGCGTAACGTTCCCATAAAACATCTGCATAACATCGATATTGCGCCTGTCGAAAGCATTGAAAAATGACAGCCGGCGATAAGAACTTTAAACAAATACGAGCGTCTTGCTTTGTGAGCTAATGGGGTCTTAGTCTAGCAGACTAAGTTTATTGCTAAACAATTTATCATTTGGTCAATAAGCCTGTTGCAGCATTATATTTGTTTTGCAGCAAAAAAGAAACCTCCGTAACGGCTACTATGACCACAAAAATAAGTCATAAGAGCGCGACGCCTACGCGCGCCGTTCATTTCCTCTTTTTTTTTTTTTTTTGTCGCCGCGCGGCGGTTACCTGTGTTCACCACTCGAGTTTAGCAGCAACTATACAAGAAGTCCGCAGAAAGGCGCTGCTTATTCAAATCTCTTTTATCGCCCCTCTACGCCATTCACACCGCAAGTCTTGCAAGCAAAAGGTAGCAACCGCAGTGTCAGTGAATGTTATAGCCAGTAAAACTCAAACACAGCATTCGCAACTACAACAGCGCCGATGTATAGACAGATGGTGGGCATAATATGGTTGTACTTTGATAGAATTATAGCACTGACATATCGAAGGGCATACACTTGTAAAAAAACATTTTATTTAAGCAGCGGAGACGCAAAATACAACAGCTAACTTTAACCGTAACCCGTGTTGAAGCTTTGCTTCAGAACATTGGGCGCAAGGGCATACCGTGGCGCCACCTCTCGGAATCGCCCGCATGACGAAGAAAGTGGGATAACGCACGTTGAACGGCTGCTGTAGGATGCTTTCCGCGTTATCATTACGTTCGTTTATTTATTTTATCTATGCCTCGGTCTGGACCTGGATAAGCTTATTTTGAGGCATGGGACCCAGTCATTCGGCAAAAAAGCTCTTCCCAGAATCAGATTTATCCAATTTGGTGAACTTTACTGCTACGACGACGCGTACCGGCTGCAGCATTTCTGCTGTCATGAAAAAAAAAAACTGAAGCTACCACACAACCAATTAAATGTAAGCAGTCAGTGAACAGGTGATGCGATTCCTGTGCACGAGCAAATGAGTGTCAGGAGCCTGTCAGATGTTGAGCGCCTACGCAGAGCGCCGGCGGAAGCGACACCGTTCGCTTGCTCCCTTGAACGTAACAGAGCAAGCAAGTTCGACTGCGGGGATGACATGGATTATTTTTTAGCAAGTACGAAGACATATGTTCCACTAAGCGAGTTCTTGCACGTTGACTACCGTCCAGGGCACTCTTGGTAATTGTTTTTCCCGCGCACAAGTTCTTTTTTTTCACGTATTTCTCGACCAGCACATCACTACATCCATGCAATGCTCTATCTTTCATTTATTCACTGCCTCTGTCATTTGACAACTTACAATGCATACCGCTGCCCGAGGCGGCAGAATCTTCTAGTTCACTTCAGTGAAACTTTCATGTCAACGTTTTCATTCAGAATGATTGGAAACCTTCTTAATCGAACATTGAAATTTTATGTTCCGCGTGATATTCCGCGTCATCAGGCATGCTTGCTAAATAAACTTCGTTTAAACGTAGCTTTCACGCGCAGGTACGTGCATATATTCGGACAGGTGGACTAGCCGGAACGTTCAACTTGTGGCATCCCAGAGACTGTGGACGATATATTATTGGTGTGCCCAGTGCATGCGTGCGAAAGGAGTGTGCTAGCGGCTTCCTTAGCTCAACGGAACTAAGATCGAACTGAGCTAACGGCAAGCATTTTTTTATGAGCTGTGTGTGGGTAGTAAAATGTTTGCTTGGAACTCAGAGAAGAATGCTCGATACAAGATTTCCGAAAGAAAGAAATGACCCGAAAGAGAAAATTGGAGGGGATTCAAAATAATTAATATCAATTGCCGTAGCGTTGTGAAACAAAGCTGCCCATTAAAAAGTATGCTGTTTTCGTATAACCCGGACATAGCTGTGCTCATAGAGACGTGGTTAGATCAAGAAATATTTGATTCTGAGTTTGTGCCCAGAAATTATAAAATATTTCGGAAAGACCGCGACAGAAGAGGGGGTGCAGTGGCTATACTGTTGTAAAGGAATTATATATGACCGTCTTCCCTGGGAAAATTTCACCTGTTCCAGCTTAAGAGTATATCTACGCATACATGCAAAAAAAAAGATAGGCTCAGAATCTAAAAAAAAAAGCTGTTCCAATCACACAAGGTGCTTGATGCAAAGCAAAACTAAATAATTCGAAATAAGAGTTTCATCTGCTGAAATAATAGGTGAACTTTTGGCTACCCTTGGAGACTAAGCCACGAATGTGCGTACAAAATGCAACTTTTAAAATAGAACCAAGAAATATACTCACTCATTTGGCAGCTAGTGCTGATAAGCGTATTGATCGAATGTAAAAATTTGGTTGAGCTCAGAGAAGTCTTGGGTCGAAAAGGCCACTGTCCATTTTTTCAGTCGGCCGCGGCGTGCACGAGTGCTGGCGCAGGGCACAGAGGGATCGCGCAGCATAGGGATGGTTCGTAGAGGATGAGAAGGGTGAAAGGAGCAAAGAATGCATGAAGGGTCAGTAGACCGTCGAAAGGGCAAGCGCGTTTCGTGAATATGGACAAAGCAGGGGGCTTTGTGCTGTCAGGTGTTTTCATCGCTTCAACATACAACTTGAGGTTACACTTCTTCTCACAAGACGTTTTTAGCACTGCGAAAGGTAGAGGCACCCTGTCCAATCAGGTTCAAGCGCACTACAATAAGCAATTGTCCTCCTACGCCACTCTCGCCGCCCAAATCGGCGGGGGTGACAGTAGGAGCGCAATTCTCTATTATAGTGCCCAAGTGCGAGAGGCACTTGGGAGCACAATTGCAGGGGCTCCTCTTTCACAATGCTGCGGATATCTTGTGAGACGAAGCTAGATGAGGGGGGAGGGGAAGAACGAGTTGGCCATCGCCTGTTGGAGGCGAGTGCATTGTTCGCACCCAGTCCTTCTAAGAATTTGCCACAAGATTTTCGTGTCGCTTTCGACTGCATGGGTCTTGCAGGATATTTTCTGCTGGAGATGATCAGCACAGAACGCCCGGAACCGGGCAAGCTTCTTGGTAACTATGCTCGCGAATAAAAAAAAATCGTTATGTTAGGGCTGTAGAGCGCATTTGGTTAACTAAGAAAATTTTGCGCTCAATTATAACTTCAGCGAACTTGTGAGACTTAAATATAAAGGATTGGGGAAAAAAATTCAGCTCAGATATAACTTCCGCGAACTTGTGAGGCTTAAATATAAAGAAATGAACTAGGAAAAAGGGTATTGTAATTAGTATTTTCATCATACATACATCTATCTGCTAACGAGTAACGGAAATAAAATTCTCTCACATAATTTACGTGAATGGGCTTATTGCTATCTACGCCCTGGGCTAAAGCAGTGAGAAATAAATATAAAATGCCTATGAATAGAAACAGATTTGCTGTATTTTGATAAGGTGTCTAGCCCAGGTATATGGATGTAGCTAGCAATATTTGTAATCTGCATTTCTTGCAAGCTAAAGAAAAAAGGAAAGCGGGATAGCGCACAGCCAAATGTGGCAGAGAAAAAGGGGCCGTTGCTTCTCTTTATGAGATGCAGCTGAAATGCCACACTGGTAAATTTCATCAGAGTGAAGTCACGTGAGAGCTTGTTCGATACGAACTGGCCGCGTTAAGCGTGCTAACGTGTTCTCTTTCTAAACACAGAGATAGCGATATTTTCTACCTTATATGCTGTCACAAATTTTCGATTGAGTGCCGTGATGCTTGTCTCAATCTTTATTAATGCAGGTTTCCCATTGTCATCCCTCCTTCTATTTTAAACTACGTTCGTTGTGTTATTTTTTCTGTGTGCAGTGCAGCGCCATTCTTGTAAAGTGCGTCGTCAAATTAAGACTGCTGTGGATTGTCGGCATGGAAAAATATACAAATCGATCAGCATAACAGTTTGGCGTGGTTCATCTACACAGTTTGCAGATTGTTAACAATAAATAATCACAAGTACATCAAAGCTGTTTCGAAAGTACGCTATGCGGACAGGCGGACAGAAAAAAAAATCAAATTTCTGTTATCAGCCCCCAATTTAAATAGCATGTATTAACAAAATCTTCAGCCTCTTATATTAATAGCTTGTCAAGTTGGAGACGGTCACATTTCTAGGCAGCTCCAATTTGTGGAACATTTAAAGAGCGCGTGTGTTACCAGACCTATGCAAAACTCTGGAAGTCAGCTTCTCCGCATAGCAAAAACCCCTGCACCATGCGGCCAAACCTGTTTTGAAACCCAAAGTTGGGCGCTGTTCAGGAGATGTGTTTTGTGACAATAATGGCCACGTTCATTTCTTGCACCCCTCCGCCTGTTGTTGCAGCCGCAATTATGGTAACAAGAGCCCATCGGGGAAACCTGTTCCTCACAAGTGCCTTTCATATCGCTTCTCCCGCCCGTATGCTTCCTCCTCGTTTTCAAAAGGAAAGAAATTCGACTCCCCAGGTCCGTGCATGACGTCAGGCTTGACACTTAAGTATTCTGCGCTGCACTCAACATCTACCCCCAAAACAGGTTTGGCCGTCATGGTAAAGGGGGTTTTGCTGCGCATAGAAGCTGACTTGCAGAGTTTTGCAAAACGAATATTCAATTTCACTTCTCGTATTTATGCGTTAACGTCAAGATGGCCGCCTAAACGGCTTCAGCTGCGGCGAGGTGTTTCACGACACTCCATGTGCCTTCGGCATACTAGGCATGTCTCTACCTTTCGCTTTTGGGTGCTGAACTGGAAGAGAGGTTTCGATCAAAAGCTTATCACGACAAGGATGTTTTTTTATGGACTGTCACGTGCGTATTCGCATGAATATAATGGTAAAGTTCAGGATGTAGATCTCGAAAACCGCACGTATAGAGAATGCAATCGAATGAAGTAGCCTAGGGATGCGACTGCATCTAGTTTCATAATATAACAATGTCCGGTAGCTAACGTAGCCTGAATGTTTATGAACCGCTGTCAGATAAGGCAGACAAGAAATATTTCTGAAATTTGTGTACACCTCGTTTCATAACCTACACGCCCGAGCAAATTCAATGTGCTTCTTATTGCTTACCTAAAAGCTGTAAATACTAATTTGAAACACCGAGGATCGTAGAGGAAGGTCTCATTCTTAAGAATCATGCCTTAACTCAACGGAATAGTGTCGTAAAGAAGTGCATGCCAAAGTACGGGAGATGTTGACAGTGGGGGAAAATGTTGACCTACGCTCGCTAGCAGTGTGGCTAAATAAAGAGAAAATGTTGATCAATATTTGGCAAAATGTAGTACCTCATGTTGGCAGCGTGAGCGTAATGAGCGAGCAATATTTGCCAGCATAGATAAACATATATCAGATGTTGGCAGTAATATCTAAATGAGCGAACAATATTTGCAAACGCACACGAAAGTATGTCAAATGTTCGCATTCCAATCTAAACGGGCGGCCAAAATTTGCCAACGCACACGAACGTATATGAAATGTTGGAAGCCCGAAACGCATACCAGCATATACAAAATATTGCGGAGCCACATGTATAGCAGGACAATGTTTATGAGTGATTTCCAGACATAGTACCAACGTCAGCAAGCAACTTATAATATGGCATGACCAATATCAGAAACATACCGGCAACAATGTGCTGCCCTGGGGCCGTGTTTTACCAGCACATTTCCAATATCGGGCCGGGGCCCTATTCTCGACAATTCGCCATTTTGTTCAAATTGTTATGTACGCGTGACGTATGCAGTAGGACGATACCAGGTTACGTAAGCACACAATCGGGTTATGCATACTGAAGAAACAGAGAAATAAAGTGACAGAAAAAAGCGCGCTGTCGTCTGCTACTGTATATTGGCGCCTAGTATGAAAAACGACGATGCTCCTGCAGGAACCGATACGCTGCGGTGCATTCCGTGATTCGGAAGCCTCAGGTTGCAGTGAGGCGAGTGAAGTATGCTTTGGCGTTGCGGTATTAGTGTGTCATGACATACTTGCGGTTGAACATTCGACGCCAGCCACGCACGGAAAAGCTGCACGAGTTTTAGCTGAAGAGCAATAACGGCAATGGAATATTCGCACTGGGTTGGTGCAAAATAGGAGCGGAAAGTAGCATTGCTGTTCATAAGCGCCGATGACCTCTCACGTTCACTTATCAGCGGCGGTTAAATGCAGGAACTAAAACGTTTAATAAATCGGTCGTAAATAGAAGTTATCGATAGATTTCCAAAGTAGCTCCAGCACTGACGAAGAGGCGCCGGCGCTGCCAAAAATGTCCATCTCTGAGGACAACGCTCGCAGTTTCAAAGTATCAATTACAGTTAGGTACTGGCAGTGCTACCCACCTTTTTTAGAAGCCGCGTTATGACCAGCTACCGGCCGTCAGGTCACCAAGTCTGCTTAAGTTTCTAACAAATTGTGTCGGCTTGCACGTAGAGGGAGAGAGAGAGTCTTTCACACATATACACGCATACGAAGTGGAAGGCATACGCTTAGCCTTAGACCTAGTCGGTTATAGTGGTTCACCGCGCTAAGACATAGAACGACAATAAACACAATACCGCAGAGTGCGCTCCGTGGTGTTGTTTATTGTAGTTCTATGTGTTAGCACGGTGAACCACTATGAACAACTAGGCCCAATTCTCGCCATTTTAGTCGGTTAAATTTTTTTGCGCTGGCGTGCGAAAAGCTCTTGCAAAACGTAAAAGACGTCCGCGAAAGAGAACGAAACAGAAGAATAGAATAGCAGGAAGGTTAATTAGGCGATTATCAGGCTACCGTGCACCTGCAGAGGGGATAAAGCGACAATAAGGAAAGAAAGCGAAATATGACTGAGGAAATCGTGGTATGAAGCTAGGGTGGCACCGCGCGCGTATTCCTTACTGTCAAAACGGTAAAATGCAAATCAATAAAGGGAGATTATTTTCAGGCTGTATTAAAAAAAAAGAATCAACACAAAATGTCAACTACATATATGATTAGAGCGTACCGTCATAACGTGCTCCGGAGTACTTATTTTTTTTTTTCTAGAAAATAAGCAGACGAGCCCTCATGCATATTAAAATAAAACTTTATGTAGGAAACACATGCCATATGTGGCCAGCAAACATGTGCCATGTACATGGAACATAAATTCCTTTATTAAAATAGAAGCTGTGAGTATTTTTGCTTGCTTTGCCCATCGGGGAAAGGCTTTTCAATTCATTAACATTGCAGTGAGTGCATGGTGCAAGGCAAAAAAGGCAGTGTTTAGGGCCGACGTTTAAGAAAGTCTTTGATGCACCCTCGCTGTCTGTCGCGCGGAGTTCCTGCACAGCCATCGAACCATATGACACCTCAGGTTGTACTTACGAACAGATCAGACATAATTAGAAAGCAATCGCGGTGCTTTCTGAAATTCATGATGGTTTGGTGGGCGCTGTTTAATATAGAGACAAAGAGAAGAAAACACGGGACTGGCGCCTTTATTTCTCTTCTCTGTCCCTGTGTTAAAGAGCGCCCACGAAACCATCATGAACAACCTACAACTCGCCCAACCTCCCCTTCTGTCGCTCTCTGAAATGCCTTCTCGCGCCGATCAAGCGCTTGAGTAAGGGGGCCGCAATGTTGCTCTTGGCAATGACGTCGCGGATCAATGATTTCTCTATGAGAGCAAAGCATTTGCATTGGGAGGGTAGCTACGACCCTCGTGCGGCTGTAAATCTGCGTCTTCATTATTAATCCTCTAAGAGATGATGCAGCTGAAAAGTTTGCTTATGACGTCGTTGCAGTGCTTTCTGCTATTACAACAGTATGTGTCAGCTTACTTCACCACCCAACAAACTGCGGTGAGCTAACAGTCGCCTACACTGTACGTCGAATTCGCCATGTTTTTTTTTTTTTTTCGCGATCTCAAGTAGTTCAAAATACGGCGGCCAACTTTGGTCATTTACAGCAATGGCAGAACATCCTTTGCGTAATGAAATGTAATTCTGATGTCATCAATAAATGTTTATGCATGACGTATTTCCCGCCACACAATGTCCGCCTATCAGATTTCAGGAGTCGGCTCTTGGCAGTGGGCTGTTTATTTCAGCCCATTCGTAATATACGCGTAAGTACATCCCTTTCGATCATATATACCTGTTTTCCCTCCACAGTTACTTGTATATACCCTCCATGCATCATGAATACCGTTGCTAAAAATCTGTTTTTACATTCATGTCATTTTTACGTCACCGCAAAAAGCCATTTCGATACACCGAAATTTCGCGCCCCAAATTTGAAACACGTGACTGTTCTGAGAACCGATCACAGAACAAAAATGGCGCCGAAGGGCGGCCATGCATGTCGAGAATAGGGCCCCCGGTTAACTGTGCTACCTGGGTCGCTTCACTGTCTTTGAGTGAGCTGATTCATAGAATAAAAATTCTTTCTGCGCACGTGGGTGGTACATCCAGCCCAACTTATCACCTGCTATAGATAGCTGCAGGACTAAAATCTGTAACTTACCAGCTTCGGGCTGCTCTTACGTCAATTCTATTCCTTCTCCAAGCTTACAAAATATTTCAACACTTTCATTACCCCTTGTCGAACACCACCCGAATTTTATTGAACGCATTAAAGTTCTCCTGCGTTCTATAATTCGTCTACCGGAAAGGAAAGGCGCAGCATCTGTCACTCGCGGAATCCCGCTATCCTTATCGCTGTAGACAAGGGTAATTATGAAGAGCATTCCACGATCCGGGGCATGGCGCAGTGGCAAAATCTGGGCTGAGGAGGTTCGATTCCCCGGTGGAAGACAAGGTTTATTAATCTATTTTCTAAGTATCGGTTCAATAGTAATTAGGCATGAGAATTTTGGTTTGTCGCTTCGAATTTGGCGGCTCGCGCATGCGCATAACGGACGGCCAAGACACGCGAAACTCGGCTCTGAACCGCATAGTGTATGTAGCTTCACACAACAAAAACAAGCAGCTCATGAAAAATGAAAATCAAGGCGGAACTCGGCTCTGAACCGCGTAGTATATGTAGCTTCACGCAACAAAAACAAGCAGCTCATGAATAATGAAAATCAAGGCGGTGTCGCAGTATGGGCTCCCACCTCCATAGGTTTCTGCGCCATTTATTGGCCTGTGAACCCACCCCGACTAAACCTTGCTCGGCCGAACTTAATCGCATCATCATCACCGCTTCATTTTAATTAGTTCCTGCGTTTAGAAGCTTTAAATAAAAAATTTGGAGGACGCTTAAGCTTCGCCTTCAAGAGCTGAACGCGAGAGCGTTATTGCACCTCGTCGAGAAAACTTACTAAACGCAAGGGTATTGGGGCATCCTCGCACCGGTACCCGCGTGGCTCGAAGGAGAGAAGCGGGTGAGCGAAGATAGTGATCTAAAGAAAGGAAAGACGCTTGATTCTACAACCTGTGAGGGTGCATGGCGAAACGTCCGGGGGGAGTGGCGCGCCACGTGTCGGGGCAGCGCCGCACATTGCGAGGAGGAACCCCTCCTCGCAATGTGCGGCGCTGCCCCGTGTTTGCCGTCTGTGTTTGCCGCAAGATGGCTCTGCATGTGCGCAGAGCACAGAAGAAATGTAGCGGAAACGTACTTCGCTACTCGTGTAACAGCGACTTCTGTAAGTAACATGCTCATAATTACCGATATACACAGCAGTATAACGTTCTACGGCATGAATGCAACACCGCATTCACTAGAAGCGCTTTTGTACCGCTTTCAAGCATCGAACTCGTGGCTGAGATTAAGAGTCTCATGCTCTTAATCTCAGCCACGAGTGATGATACACCGTTGGATCTTTTGATGCTACTGGCTCTCCACAGCATATGGAAAAGCAGAATGGCTGTAGAGCATGGTGACGTCGATGCACGTTCAGCGAGACAGCTCTTTAGAGAGAGCATACGGGCATATGTGGATGAACAGAAAGCGTTAAAACTAGAGTCAGAATGGTTGGTTAGTTTTGAAGGGTTGTCACATATGAGGGATTTTTAATCCGACAACTTCAGCTAATGAAGGCCGAAGCTTTAATTCAATGCTTGATCTTTTATTTTGTCATGTTATTGATGTCACATGTGTCTTTTTTGTGTACGTCCTCGGTCAGGAAATAAAAAAAAAAAAAAACTCGTGGCTGAGTGGTAGCGTCTCCGTCTCTCACTCCGGAGACCCTGGTTCGATTCCCACCCAGCCCATCTAGGAACTTGCTTTTTATTTATGAAGTGCATGCCGGGATTTATCGCTCACTGGACGCCGACGACACCGGCTTTTCTGCGACACGAGCTCCTTAAGGCGGGGGTATAACCATAGCGGGGTCCCACGGTGGCCATCTTGGAATTGGTTCAAATTCTGCCACCAGGCTACGCCACTGATTCAGGACTGAGAAAGTGCCTATCGGCCTTGCCCCCCCCCAGTTGGCCGAAGGGCCCAACCATTGCTTTGTAAAGAAGCTTTCTTTTGTTGGAGGGTGGGTTTTCAAAGCCCCATTCTTCTCCCCGCCGTGCGCAGGGGGAAGCGTTCACCTGTTCTTTGCTTGACTACTGCGGATAGCAGGACTGCGGGGTGCTAGCTTGCCTTACCACGGCTGAACTTGAGCGGCGACGCGGACCGCCGCCGCTCGATTCGGCCATGACCGAATGTGCGTAACGTAAATGAAAAGTACCACCTCGTTTTGTTGTTCACTGTTCTGGATAGAGTGGAAGCTTGAGCGAGTTGATGCTACATTGTCGATATATGTTCAGGATAGCTCAAGTGTATACCAAAAATGGAAAGGTGCGATATGATGGAAGATATTTATGTGGCCTTTGTATACTATACTTTGACTCACAAGAGATTTGCACCACTGCTAAAGGCAGGGGCTCCCTGGCCCATTCAAATGCGCACTGTAATAGGTAATCCTGCTCCGACGCACCCCTCGAATCGGCAAGGGCGACAGTGGGAGCACAATTGCCTATTATAGGTGGTGTGGATAGTGGTTATTCAAACAAAAGGAAGGAAAAGAGTGCTGCCGGCCCCTTCAACTGCTATCTAAAATCTGAAGCGCCCAAGCTGCAGCCGGCGGGAAAGCAAAATGATGGGGAGAGGAAAGCGAAGGGAAGTGCAGAGGGGAGCTATAACAAGAAATTACAGGGGGAGCTTTGTAAATTAGTTACAAAGTACAAAAAAAAAAAAAGGGAAACGCGTTTGCCTCGCTCGCGCGCAAGTGTACAAGTGCTCTTGGTTCATGGCGCCCCGGCCTTTCACAGTACTAAAAACATTTTGTGAGACGAAGTATACATCTTTGGTGGTTTCGTCATGAACTCTGGCTGAAATCGACACCTGTATTGTCTTTCCTTTGATACCCATCTTTTGAGCTGTTATCGCTTTTGAAGTTATGGCATTTATAGTAGGATATTCTTGCGAGCTCTCTGGTGCAGAACTACTTTTATCAAACGTTATTGCACATAATAAAATTGCAATAAAGTCGGTTTCAATCAACAGTAATAATTTTCTTTTTTCTTTTTTTTTTTTTAGTTAGGGCTTTCCTAACCATAGAAACTGACGTTGATAGCCTAATGAGCTGAGAAAAGGGCGATGGCCAATTTCATTTGACCTTAGAGAGGAGAGTCAGCATTGCGAAATAGGTGTGAAATACCTACCAAAAGGGTAAGCACCACGCAGCTGCCGCAATGCATTCAGGCTAAATTTTAGGGGAAATGAATTGGAGAGGGGAGGGTAGCAGACAGTTATGAGGCAACGTCGCCAGTAGAAGCGGGTTAGTTTCGCAAGCGCGTTAGACCGCTCCTTCTCGACCCTTCCCCTTTGAATCTCCTCTGTACTCTTCATTGGTTAGATGTACGTCTTTGCTGCATTGCGAATCCAGTGTACTTTCTATATATTTATTTACTTATTTATTTATTCACTACCAGCATCACCTGCTTTCATAACAAGCATAGAACGGCAATCACTCGCGCTAACCACGGTAAAATGCATAACTGGCTGCCACTGAGGCATTCTTTGGAGTGAAAGGATTCGTTTCTGTCCTTGTAAGTGCAACAAAAGAATAATGCAAGACGACCTTCGGTTACTTACTGCCCCTAGAATTTGTCCGGACATGTACTTCCTCGCGCTGCCCTGATGTGGCCATTTGGCGTGCTGAACAGCTTTCTTTTCTTTTTTTTTTTAGAGCCCAGCTCTTTGGCGCCCGTTTCTGCGTTTCGCGTCGCCGTCTGCGTTGTCCCTCGTAACCAGCTCCGCAGCCAGGGCAGCGCACGCTCCTGCCACCATTCGCCGCTGCGTGTCCCCCCCCCCTACCTTTTTCCTTTTTGGTGGCGACGGTGTTTTCCGGTGTAAGTGGATCGCGGTGCATACATCCTAAGCCGAAACGCAGAGCCACGTTGACTTGACTCGCTAGCGGCGTCAGCGGCATCAGTCAGTCGCTGCTATCTCTTCGCTGCGCAACGCTCCTACAGGTCCATACGCTGCCTTACGTGAACTCCTGATCCACAAAGCTTCCTTCATGACAGTCAAGAACTGTTAGTGGAGTGTTTCTTGAAAAAATACGTGTGAAAAATAAAATCAAAAAGTTGTCTTTGCCTCAATCTATCGAAAAGCTGGAACAGCCAATGAGATATGCTCAAATTTCGCATTAGGAAGTAACGTAATCGTCGGTAATTTTTCTGTTGTAATAAAAGTAGAAAAAAAAAAACGCGTGCGCTGATATATGTGGGTGTGCGTACTTTCCTTTTCATAACGCGCTGACCACTTTCTTTTTTCCCTGGTGGGGGTGGGGGGGGGGGGGGGGTGGAGGCATTTTCATTGAAACACACCAGGCTATATAGTGTTGACGGTAAGCTAACCGCCCCTCCCCCATTTTTGTTTTTTTTTTTAGAATAGCAGCTTGGGCGTGTTGCTTATGCATCTTGAGGTGACAGCGCGGAACGTGGACGGGAGCACAAGGTCAGAAGACGACACAACGAATAGATTGATGTTTTAGATTGGGCTCCTTGTGCTATATACAGCAACATGAGCAGGTGGGCTGAAGGCGAATGCACCAGCGCTGGTAGTAAGCGTACGTTGGTAATGGTACTCCAGCTACAATAACTACCGCGAGCTCTAGTTTCAAGTCAGTCTGCGCTCTTGTTGCGACATTTTTAGCTATAAGGTGCGTTGAGAAAGCGGACTGCCATACTAGCAGCACTCGAGAGCGTGAGTGCAACATATTTCTGAAATATATTCAAAATATATGTAATGCCTCCCTGAGGGGTAATGTAAATGAAATAAATAAATAAACATATTCTGAGCAATAAGACGATCAGAAAAGTGCGACATCACGAGCAGTTATCTAAATATGCGCCGCTTTGCAACTAGCACATGTGTTTCTTGACAATGATTTCATAATTTGAAATTTGCCAGCCCCGGAATTCTTTTGACATGTCTGGTGATCGTACAATAAGATACCCTTTTTGGTTCATCTGCGGTTCCAATGAAGAAGGGGGGGGGGGGATCGCCCCATTTAGACAAGTACTGGCGAACCTACACCGTTTGCAAACATTGTCCCCACGAATGTGTGAAGGGTTTGTTTCATCATTGGTGGAAAAAAGAAAAACAGCCCGAGGAAACAGTACGAAAAATCGAAGAACTGACAAACATGGCTGTCAATCCTCACATTCCTTCAGTAGGTAAACCCTAGTAACTGCCATAAATAAAGCGGGTACTCCAAAGCACTTTCCATGAGCCGCGACGTCAACGCCGCCGTCACGGCAGGCGTCGCAAAAGGGGAATGCACCTGCATGTTCGTGGTGCTGGCTCGCTCACCCTCTCGCGCGGACTGAGAAAATTTGAAAACCGTGAAGAAAACTATTCTGTGAAGAAAAGAAGCAGGGGGAGCTAAGTGGACTTCAGGACGAGAAGAACGGAGTAGGGGACAGCCGCGCGGTCCCAACCCCTCGCTAGTTTTCGACGCGTGTAGCACGCGCCGGATATCTGGCA
The DNA here is from genome assembly GCF_055883805.1 of Amblyomma maculatum. Classification (NCBI taxonomy): domain Eukaryota; kingdom Metazoa; phylum Arthropoda; class Arachnida; order Ixodida; family Ixodidae; genus Amblyomma; species Amblyomma maculatum. The sequence goes on from NC_139346.1 coordinate 73,403,902, forward strand.
GGGACAGATCACAGCATCAGAGCTCGCGATGCACGCAGGCGCTGCGCGCATGCGCAGACCGGCTTTGGCTGACGCGTGCGACGACGTTAGCGCGGCAGTGCATGACGCATGTGTGTTTGGAGTCGGGGCTTATGTATTCCAGTAATTCCCTTCACCCCACGCCACTTCTACCCCCAACATGACGCAATTTTGGATGTACTTTGGGGAAGTGGTATGCCTTTATACTTTCTTCAATAGCCACACTGAGAGAAAAAACTTGACGAATGCTAAGCAGCACAGGCATCGGAGTGTATTCATTTTCATGTTAGACAAAACATTTTCCCAGTGCATGCCCAGATTATTTTGGTCAATTTTGGTCAATCTAGTCTGAATTTACTAGCTTTTGTAGGCTTACAAAAAGCGGCTATGAGCTTTAGGCACACTGTCTCTCTGCAATGCTGTTTCTTGGGCTAGTTGGTGGAGTTTGCTCATTCTGACAAAGCGCAAAAAAGAGGCAGGGATGGTCCAGAGACATGGGACAAAGCGCTTTGCCTGTCCCTCGTGCCTATATATTTTTAGCCCTTGCCCAAAATGACCAGTCCCTGTCCTTCTCTCTTCCTCTATCATGAGATCAATCATGGTGGCAATTCGTTGACCTCACCCCAATGTTTTGTTGTTTCACTATGCCATGCAGCGTTTCAGCAGGATTAGAGTTGAACAATGGCAGAGCTGGTTCAGGGCCACTTGTTGCACCTAACCCTTATCCTCCTGCTTTTTTTGTCCACACAAGAACTCCTTAGAATGACTTTCCAATCAGTCGGCTGAAGTATGCTCGCGAACGCTCAAGATGCAAGTTGATAGACCCTTGAAGCAATTTCTCTGAACCAAGAAAATGGCAGATGCTGCGAATATTTATGCAGTTTCTTCTGCGGCGATGCTGTTTCAAGTCATTTTGTTTTTTGAACATTATGTTTCCATTCCCTCCCATTTATTTCCGATTTTATCATTGCAAAGGAGTGGAAATTTGTTTTCCTATCACCAAAAAAAAAAAAGTCTGCAAGGCGTGGTCGCCATTTGTTATCTGTGCACAGCAAAAATGGGTGATGTTCGCTACACGTGGGAACGAAGCTATAGCGATAACTCGACGCGGTCAACTGTGGGTTTCACCGCAAGGTCTCGACATATAGCTGTCTACATCGAATTGACGTAGTATTGTTATCAAAAATCATTTCGAAACGGATTGAACAGGTTCAGCCCAGTTCGTGAATGCACCTTCGTGCAAGACTCAGGCTCCTATCTCCTGAGGGAAGGAACAACTGCTGCCTTGGTAGATATTGCCGCGTGTCTTCTGCGTGTTTGCTTGGAATTGCTTTCGCACTGCTAGCTGTGCTACTATGCTTATATTTCTGAATCTTTTTGAGTAAGACCACGTGGTTCCTTGATGCTAAGCAGTAAGGATTACAACTAGCGTTAGTCTTTGGTTTTATTTTCTTTTACTGCTTTGCATGTTTGTTATCGGAAATGCTTTCAGTAAAAAAAGAAAAATGCCGCTGGTGACCTCGACGTCAAAACTGCGCGCCGAATCAGACTGTCATGTGATTTCCGCTCCACACATCGTCGCATATTTCATTTCGGTGGTGTCAATCGATATTCAGCCATTCGGAGGCAAAAATTCTGAGCCTCCTCTACTTGCTTTACTAAAACGTACTGAAGTGTTCGAAGGTGTGAAGAAAACGATGTCCTATGTCAAAACCAAACGCGACGTTTATTTACTTTTTTTTTCTGTACAAAACCGAAATGAGGTGCAAGAAACACCCAAAAAGCTTGGGATTTCACCGCGATGACTAATCGGGGATGACCATGTGCGCTCGTAAAGGGAGGCTGTCATTGTGCTAATAAATACGTTCGATTTTTTTCATTGCGGCAGTCTAAAAACAGTGGCGATGTGCGTGTGCCGCGGTGGATAACAGTACTCTCTTCTGCACGACCGCCGGATACAGACACGCGCTTCATTCCGTCAACCCACCAGATGCACTAAATGTCCGCGAAAGCGTTTACGGTGCATTGCATAATAATAATAATAATAATAATAATAATAATAATAATAATAATAATAATAATAATAATAATAATAATAATAATAATAATAATAATAATAATAATAATAATAATAATAATTATAATTATTATTATTATTATTATTATTATTATCATTATTAAAACAGACCCCTGGCCTTGAAACATGAATCCACGGCTTCGAGGCTTACTATTTTGAGCATAGTGTAGACGCACAGAGAAGTAGAGAGTGCCGGCTGCGCACGCGCATTAGCCCTATTTGGCCCCACTAATGCCACTGCGTGTGCGCCGAAGGAATCCGGTAATTCGGTTTACATGTAGGCAAGCACTTTTCTCTTGTCACAGTGAAATGCGCCCAGCTGCCCTCTCGGTGTCACTTTGTTTATGTTACGCTGTCTGCAGTTGAAACTTCTCTCTTTCCACGCAGCGTAGTGCGGTCAACTGTCCCACCTTTGCGAAGATGTCCATACACGCTTCGTAAGTGACCAAATACAATTAGACAGACGTACAACGGCTGTTACGTTTCATTATCGTTTCATTACGATGATTATCGGTGATGACGTCTGGTTTTTGATTATCTATGAGCACATATTTGTAATGTTTATGAGCATGAAAAGCAGTGAACCAAAACAGTGTACATTCTCATTTCAGCTAAGCAGCGTCGAATTCCTTCGTTTCTTTTTTTTTTTTTTGTTTCATCTGTACTCCGTATGCGACGTCGTTCTTTTGCAGCTGTATTTCTTTTAGCGGCTGCGAAGCTACATTCAAAACGGTGCTTTCCGAGAGGACAGCTGCACCTAAGCACACGTGTGCCACTGAAAGCTCTAGGGAACAGAGCACGCACCAACGGAGATGTGAAGGAGACAACCACTCGATACCGCCGGCGGAAACTATTTCTTTTGGTCTACTGTTCTATTCCTTTTTCGACCAATATTTGAGAGTCGCATGACGCACATAGCATCTAAATGGTGGATCATACGCGTGGTATGCCAGCTGGCGTATCGTGATGTCACGTGCGAGCACTCGCTGTCAAATACATAATGTCTACATTTTGCGAGAAATACCACTGGGCCAACTGCGCGCACGGATGAAGAACCTCGTCCAAGCAACCTGCAATCTGTCAAGGCATGTCTTAATTTTGATAAATTTGAACTTTTGTCGCCAGCCGAAAAGCAAGCCCGATACATGTAAATTTACCGGAAGATTCTGCGCATTCTGTTTGGATTTTGCTAGCCGTGTCACTTGCTATCCGAGCCTGAAGCGCCTGGCGAAATACGAATGCGTGAGGGAAAAAGTACAGGGCCAGAAGCATATTCAGAAAAGCACAAAATAGCGCAAAGCCCCTCAGCGATTGGGCGTGAAGGTTAGCGGCTTAGCACTGCAGGCGACCGTCCACTGTTCGCACACAATGCAGGGGTGCAAAGGGTGATGCGGTGACCATGTGCAGGTTCTTCGTGCGAGCGAATAGCCCCCGCATAAACCACAGTGTATGCGCGCAAAACATGTGCACGCACGTAGTGTGCGTGTCATGTCTTGTCCCCTAAAAAAAACTTCCACTCCGCGGTCCTTCCCTAATGAACTGTTTGTGTTTCCACTTTGAGTAGATGCGTCTCCTTGTGCTAAGAACCAGCGGTGTCTCGCACCACGTTCTAAATCGAGTGGTGCCTCCAGGTATCCATTCATTCCTTTCACTCAACTGACACTCCCTGCTTTCCTCTATATCATGAATTGTAGCCTCTGCATCAGGTGAGAAAGTTGTCGAAATTCTTCCTCTATGGGATGTTTGAAACCGGATCTGCTGCAGAAAGAAGTTGTTTCGACAGGCAATGAATTTTTGAAAAGTGTGACACTCACCTCACAAACAGCAATGCAAATAGCAACAAGCAAAACACTTCACAGCACAAAAGTAGTATAGGTGGGTTGCTGAAACCTAGAAGTCAGCAGAGCAAAACCCCTTCACCATGGCAGCCAAACCTGTTTTGAGGGCAGAAGTTGGGTGCAGCGCAGAATACTGCTATGTCCAGCCTGATGTCATGCGCGAACGTGTTGAGCAGAATTCCTTCACTATTGAGAGCCTGGAGGAGGTAGGGGCAGGGCAGGTGTTATGAATGGCACTCACAAACGGAGGGGTTCTTAATCCCATAATTGCGACAAGAAGAAGAGGGGTTGCACGCAGCCCCGCGTCATGCACCCCTGAAGAAGGAGCCGAGCCGGCTCCGAAACGTCGGGTTTTATAAAATAAAAGTGTTGATTGGAGAAATTTCAAGTTTTATTTAGGAAATGTACGTGGCCATTATTACCACAATAGACGTCTCCTGCACTGCACCTGTTTTGTGCCCCCAAAACAGGTTTGGCCGCCATGGTGAAGGGTTTTTTTGCACTGCAGAAAAGCTGGCTTCTAGGTTTCTTGTCTAGCTTCAGTACTTTGAAGGAGTGTAGTCACGCGCGCCTCTCCTGGCAATTGAATGAACTCACACTTTTGCTGCTTTTACCTAGATGGCGCTAGCAGTAAAAAACCTTTAATGACCGAATACAGGTGCAAATACTAATTATCACCATGGTTTGTGCTTCTTATTTTAACTTTATTTTACAGTAATACAATATTAAAAAAAAAGCCAACTCAAACAAGGCTCACGTTGTTGAGTATGACGGCCTTCTCGATTGAATGTCGTGTACGAAAAATTGATTATATTTGAAGGCTCAGTATAATAGTGCTAATTGTATAAAGCGCAATTTGCGATCATGGTTCACAAATAACGACTATTCTAGTTTCGCCATGCATGATTCCTAGGCTGTAGAATGAGCGGTTTTTCTGGTCAAGCTATGCAATGTGAGGCAGTATTACGGAAATCTTCAAATTGGAAAGGTAATTAAAAACGAACTAGCAAATAAATTTCGATGAAACTTCGTACACTATTATAATGTGCACCCGAAGTGGTAAAAATTTTACTGCTGTGCACGTTGATAAAGCGCAGATATTCGTGCCCAAAACAGCCAAACTTTACCATGTTTAAAAGGCTGCCGATCAAATACTGATTAAATTAAAACTAATTACGCTCCACGTTTCATAATATAAGTACCCATTCTATGTGTAGGCAAAAGGAAACTGTTCTAAGTGCAGCAGTTTCTTCAGCAAACTAATCCGAAGTAGGGTATATCAACGACGCTAGCGAATTTGTCATCTGCAAAACCACCTCTCATGCAGTTGATAACGTTGACACACTAAAGCAGCGCACATCATTTGACAGAGAGTATATTAAGCTTTCGAATGATGCCTACATTGTGATTTTCGAAAAAGAACAACGCGCAGAATACTCACGCAAACATTGCCTAAAATGGCACATTCGCGCTGCCGGAGTGGGACCCCCGCCTTAACGCTACCGCGTTAAAATCACACTTCCGCCTGCTGGAAACATTTCTCACGGACGTTTAAATCACTCGACTCTCTTGACATGGAGAGGTACGTATACGCCTGGACCAAGGCGGGGACACATGTCCGAAAGCGAGTGCGATCCGCTCCGGCGTGCCGCGTCCGGACGAGTCTGATCCGGCAAACTGGTGCTCGCCGGATGCGTCCAACCGGGCAGACGTCTCCGGCAGTCCGCATGCGAAGCGTGGCGAAGCGATGCTCCGGCGGGTGGCTGCTGCCAATGCGAGCGCGAACAGCGGCGACGTCACGGTGACGTAGGGGGGCTGTGCGATGGCGCACCTGTCGGCTCCACCCAGGGTGCCTCGATGCGCGCCGCGGGCGCGCATTCGAGGCACCCTACTCCACTGTCGAGGTGCTGCCAGTACTACCGAGCGGACGACGCGGACGCGGCGGCCACTGGCATCTGAAAAACCCTTCAGTATTGTTTTTTCGTGTACATAAAAAGTAACTAAATTCAGGACTGTCAACTAGAAGTAAATTGTGAAGATCGCCGGCCAATACTGAAGTGCTGCTACGAGTGATAACTGCGACACAATCTTGTTCGCCCAACCACTGCTGCTGCCCGGTCGATCGCTAAACGTCTTCTCGCTCCGCTGCCGAATGCGCCGCTCAAATCGAGCTTATGTTTATTCTATCATAATATGGCCTTCTGAGTACGCTGGTGATGGAATTCGAATCTTTATTACAGCGTTGGCCCGTTCCGAAGCGCGGTCCGCTGCCTCTTCGGTACGACACCGGCTAGGCCTAGCAACGACTAGGGCAAGCACGAATCGGTGGAATTCGTCGCCCTGTGCGTCCGCGGGTGGCATCGTCGCCGAAAGCTTTGTACATACGTGTGCAGGCATGCTGTTGTTGCACGGGTACAGCAGACAATCTTTCTGATAACATCGCTGTTTTGTCATTTCTTGTACGAGCGTGAATTCATGTGAAGTTTATCAAGCCAAGCAGTCTTCGGTCTCCGCTGCGCGGTGACACCGGCTGTGGGCGGAGCTTAAGGGAGCTCGCCCGCCGGACGCACGGTGCTCCATGTGTCCCGGCTGGCACTGTGGCGGCAGTTCGCATGCGGCGTTCGTAACGGCACGCCGATCGACCTTTCGCACATGTGCTTGCGGAGGGATGTTTGCAATGCTTTAACCGCCTCTACGATGTCCACTGGTTTCTTGTTTTCTGATTGTAATTCACAATTATTGCATTAAGCGACTCCAACGCAATGATGATGTTATCGATCTATATATGATTCATAAGGAAAATATAGATAGCCAGCGTAGCTGATAATTTAAAATCGGGTTTTAAACTTAGACAAGCGCTAACGTAAAATTTTAAGGAACATTTTTTTATTGTAGAAACACGAAAAAAACACATATTCTTTCACACCTTTTTTATTTATACACACACTGTGGAAATATAGCCTATTACGCTTTCCACGAGATTTGTTGCGGGACAGGTCTGGTACACCACCTTCGTGTTTCAGGGGCACTGCAGGGGTTTTGACTCTGCAATGTTAAAGCAACAGTTGACCTCACGACTACCGAGGATCAAGCGCACAAAGACCATAGCATTGACGGCATATACTTATCGTCATGTAGGTGACGATACTCATAATCCGCTACACCTCTGAGCTGGAATGAGGCAAGCTGACCAGTATTTTCGCTAGCTTACGTACGGTAGGAGAGATCGGCATGTATTCGAAGTTTTCGATTTTTGAAATACAATATGCCATATCTCGTTCATGCTCGTGAAAGCGCTTTTTTTTTTGTTGCTCAAAAAGCTGCAGGTAAATCCTTCCATTTCAGATCCAACTCAGACTAGCCGATGTCGCCGCACAGTGCTTCTGTAGAGAGCTTCAAGTTAGTGGAGTCCGCTGCCAGGATTTGGGAAACTTCAGGGTTCAGCAGCTGAAACACGTCTACAAAGTTGCCTCGGAGTGGAAGCTGACCCTGGATTTCTTCGGTTATGGTTACAGATGAGAGAAAAGCTGAGACGGACGTTCTTCACCTCTGCTTAACTCATATTGCGCAGGTCGCCATCACATTCAGCTCCGAGAACCACCTTTTCAAGGCCAGCGGGAGAGAAACATTCATGTGCCGCTGCAAAATGACATCTCCTACAAAAAGGTCTGTGCAAAGGTGTCGAAAGGCAGCTTTGAGGTCTTGCAGAGAGTAAGTATTAGTGCCGTTCAAGATTGGAACAAGGTGTTCGACCAGTTGAAGTACCTGATAACATATTCCAAAGACAAGAACTGTGCTCTCGAGTACTTATCATTCAGCTGGCAAGTGGTAAACTCGTGCCCCGGAGTTTGTCGGCTTTAGTGGCCGCCCCGGATAAGGCGTTCAATACCTCCGAATAATCTCAGGAGCGCCAACGAGCTGGATAGCGATAGTCAATGCGTATTAGAAGGCTTAAATATATATATATATATATATATATATATATATATATATATATATATATATATATATATATATATATATATATATATATATATATAGTCAATGCGTATAGGACCTTTTCGGTTCCTTGCAGGAGTGTATACAATGCAAGCATGCGGTCAATAAAGAAGAAACAAAAATACAGTGCCATTTCTTCTGGGAAGCGCTGAACATTTCGCAATTATATACATGTATACGCTGCTCCTGTGGTATACACAATAGGTTCTCAGGTGAACGTGGCAGGCTTTGCCCTTTGTAAGCGCAGCGCTGTCCAAATGTAACGCATTAAAATTGCGCCCTAGTAGCGCCTTTTGTAACGAGAGCTTCATTTTTCAAAGTCTTGCTATTTCGCACTGCCAGTCCGTAGTAGTAGTAGCAGTAGTCGTAGAAGTAGTAGAAGAAATAGCCGTAGAAAAAGAATCAGTACTAGCAGAAGTAGCCGAGTAAGAATGTGTAAAGTAGAAGGAGTATTAATAGTAGTAGTAGTAGTATTAGTCGAAAAATTGGTAGTAGAAGAAGAAAGTAGTAGTGGGAGGCGGTAACTGGCAACTGACATGGCCGAGCGCTAACTAAATGTAGGGCATTGTGACATTACCCTTGGCAGGATCTGCCAACTCGGGTCTCTCCTTTCATATGGAAGGGTGATAAAACAACCAGCCTACCAAGACCCTTGCATTCACGTTACCTCTAGGCCACGCAGGCACGTTCATACGGCTCGGTTAAAGCGGGGCTATACAATGTTGGCTGGTAGCTTGCGCTATCGCGTCATCGCAAAGGTGGGCGTGAACACAGACAGAAAGAGCTAGGTGCTGTAGTGGAGGGCTTCTTACCTCCGCGCGAGAGAACCTTTGCCTCACCACATTTAGATGTAAAAAGTGGCCCCTATTGCATAAATAAAGCTTTAACGATAGAGTAAACTACTATGTGCAAAAGCCATCTCTTCACTTTCAAGCCGAACCTTAAGCGTAGCCATGCAAATAGCTCTGGCGTAACTCCAAGTTTAACCAGAAGCTAAACCACAGCCTAATTTTTTTCAGTAATGTCACTACTGATCCTTTTAGGCCGATAATTGCGCTCGTCGCATCACAGGCATGACCAGCAACATTCTTGATGAGGGCACCTTTGTGCTGCAAGCAATCCCGGAATGGATTAGAAATGGCGTGTACCCAGATCCCCTGTTGCATCTAGCGTTACCAATTTGAAATTTCTATCATAACGTTTTTTCGAACTGCTACAGGTATAGCGCCAGTAGTAACAAGCTCTCAGTCGAACCCGACGCAACGACTAAACGCAAAATGAAGCGCATGCTTGTCGCGTTTATGAGAGGCACTCAACTGTGCCTATCTGCTGAAACACGCGTTTGCTTTGAGTGCGACCATTCACCGGTCCACTGAGTATACGCCGTCTTCTCTCAATCAGGTTAGAGAGCCGCTAACATGATGGACCGAACTCTAACGGATGGCGTACGGACCACAGTTGCTTGATAAGCGCGTGCTGAATACACGACACAACTGCGTACTGATGACGGAGGCCTTACGCTACGCTCGCTGCAACATCAGCACTGCTACACACCCTTTTATCACGGGCGCTGCATTTTGTGAAGCTGACGTCATCTAGTGGCTAGAATAACCGCGATGCTGTTAAGTGCTGGTGCAGCAGCGTAACAGGACCCAATTAGCAAACATCGGCACTTCAGTGCTTCTGCAAGCAAATGTGCGCGTTCAAAAATTACCAGCCGGAGGAATTTATACTTTTCAGCCATTGTTAACCCAATGGTTAAAAAATACTGGACGTTCCGCACCAGATGGGGTCACATCTGCTTCCACTAGAGTCGAGTACTAAAAGCCCGAATACAAGTTCTCTATTACTTTATATGGTGCATGGTGGTGATGGCGTGCAAATGGCCGCAATATCAGAGGAGCATTGAGTGTATGGTGGCTTTCAATGTAATTGTCCTTCTTGACTGATCTCTGGAGGTGAACAATCATAACAGTTATGAGCAAGGGAGGCAAGTGAATGCTGCATTTCACGAAGAAAGTTTTAAGAGCAGCGCTCATCCCGTTACATTTGCTGGGACCAACGGTCTTGCGTTTCTGCTGTTGTCCTATGTTTACTGTTTTAGCTACTTGGTGGTGTTCTGACAGCAATATTTGTATTCTATTCGACCGACTCATTACCAATTTGGAGTCCATTTGGTCTTCTTCTATCATCGGTGTTCTTGGGCAACTCAAGCGCCCGTAGCGATGGCTATCGTAGGCGGCTGATGGGGAGGGACGCTGGCTGCTTTTATCCGATGTTGCCGTAATGTTGATGCCCGGCCGAACGGAACGAAATATGGACAAATGAACATATTGAATGAGGGCCCATGAAGACCTATATGATTTGTTTCAATGAATGATTATTTATCGGCACCTTTGCAGTGGCTGATTTCCCTTCTTTTGATAAAATGCGGCGGTCCCCATGGCCGCATTCACCTTGTTACAGCAGAAAAAGCTTGCGGGATTCGTGCTCTAAAAAAAAATGTAGCGGTGTTAAAAGGATATGAAAGTGACAACAAACTAAACAGGCATCGTTGTAATCAGGTGGAACATGCATATATTTCATAACTTCATAAAGTGAAGTTGCTTTGCCTAAATCATTTTTCTTCGCCAGACGGCATCCCATTAATTTTTTTTTCCGCCAACAGTACCACCTGCTCATTTCCAAAGTTAACCACAGCTATCCAATTTTCCTCCACTCCTCTTCTCTACTGACAAAGCGTTCAGAGCATGCAACAAAAGCTGCAGAGGCGAAACATTTAGGTTGGTGCTTCTTCGCCTGTTGAAAATACAACTGCAGCAGCTTACAGCAAAAAGCATGCCAGTGCTGTTAACATTTCTTCTGCTGTTATTCTTCTCTCTCCGGCTGCTACTGTCTTGTTCCTGCAAACAACAAAGAAAAGGATTTTGATAGCCGCGGCCTTGCTAGCAACTGGGATACGGCCCTCTGAAATGAAACGGACAGGTAGGCGATAGAGAGGGAAGCGAAAGAAAGGGGCAAGAAAATAGAAACGACGGCAAGCGTAGGACGCAACCCCCGCCCGCTGTCGGAAAACGAGCGCTGCGATCAGCCGGCATATTGAGCGTTCTGCGAAACTTGTGCCATAGGGAGAACGGAAACTCCCAGATGGTGTCAGGAGGCATATGCCTCATCTAGCTCCGGTACGCAAAGCAAACCACAAAGGAGCATAAAAGTAAAATAACAGTGAACCGCACAGCACATATTAGGACAGCAATACAGCAATTGTTTATTAGCCCCAAATTCGTTCTTGCGTCCCCGATTGAGAAAAATGGGCGAAAATGAACAGAGAATAAAATTACGAGACTTTAGCGACTAAAGTATTGAAAGGCGAAAGCCTGAGAAACCTCATGTCTAGCGTTCCTGCCATCTGGAATCCCACACTTGAACGCTCGCCAAGGAACGCCACGCGGCAGCGGCCACAAAAACGGGACACACTATCATATAATTGGTTTACAGGAAAGAAAAGGCGCAGTATCTATCACGTGTGAGTGTGGAGAGTACACCATCGCTCCTGTCGGGTGGCGTTCCTTGGCGCGCGTTCAAGTGTGACATGCAGATGGCAGGGACGCATCCCGCCTCGGCCAATTAGAACGCCGTAACAGGGGGCACACTGTCCACGACAGCATGAGCCATTAAAGACTTTCGCCTTATAAACGGCAGTAACACGGTCTATATTCGCGCTGCATAGAGGTGATAAGTGACATTCGCTAAGGAAATGTTTAGGCAAGACCCGAAGTTTCGCACGTACAATAAGTGGTCCCCACGAGTTGCAGGAGAAGGTGGAAAGAAGACCTCGCCTTCAACAAGCCAACAGAGAATCCTTGCATAGTGGGCTCAAAATACAAGTGAACACTTACGCGAAGCATTCTGACAGTTAAGATGAAGAAAAGTAAATTAACGGGCAAAACAGTTCTTGTGGCACTCACCTGTACCTAGCTGCAAGGCCGAATGATCTCTGGGACCATTGTCGTCAGCGTCACTTCCACTAAACTGTACTGGCCGAGGTGAGGAAACTCTTCGCGAGGTGTAATTGAAACGCCACCGAGTGCTCGGATTAGGCGACGGCGTTTGGCGATCGGCCAAGCATCATCTGGCAGGGCGTCCGCATCTTCGAACCTCGGTGGAAGAGGTGTAGAAGGCCTCTCCTGCTCCCACGTATTCGCAGCAGGTTCCTCAAGTTGAACAAAGCCCTGCTCTGTAGCAAAATTCAGCACCTTTCGTGACACGATCGGTGTGAGGGAGCGCTGCTGCAGTTCGGGATCGCCTTGCTTCTTTTCAAAGTGGTGCAACTTCACCGAAGTAGAGAGACGTTTCTTATCCATGGTACTCGACCACTCGGTTGAACTTGTGGAAACAAGATGGCTGCGGTCAGACAATTCCGACTAAGTCAGACTTTCTGGTTTTGTGCAACTTTCAGTCGAGCGCGGTAAGTCGTATGAAGGGCTGTTGGAAGGCGTATATGTCTGAAAATGAATGCGAAGCTGAAAAGAGAAATTAAATATGCGAAGGTTAGACTGGAGCCATGTTTTTACGGCTGTGGCTAATCCCTAAACCCATGGGCCCGTAATTTGTAGCTATATAATGAATTTGTACCTGCTTTTACAGGGACCCAAGTCGGACATGAGACCAATAGCGGATAAAACTCCCGAAGTGGGATCCATTCAGGATGCCAAAAGGAGCTCGTTTGCAAAAAAGCATTGATTTTCCTAACGTTAACTGATTCGCATTTCAACAACAGCAAATGCATTCGATTCTTTTCCCACGCTTTCACGCTGTGAAGCGCTGCAGTCAACAACCCTACCAACAGTGATTACTAGCACGATCCTTCAAAAAGAGGTAGCGCGGCTATGCGGCCGTCACTTCACCGCATGAATTGCCTGGGAAATCCGAGTTACGCCTGCAATATTTCGCTGACGTCTTGATATCTGTACTTTTGGCTGCCGCACTTAGCGACTCTCAGTTCTGTGCTGAGAGAAGCATACTACAACGCTGTCAGTTGAGCACCTGTGAAAGAATTTGATGTCCTAAACCTTTGTCAAATGCCCATGCATGTGTTGGCTTTACGGCCCGACTGACAAGTGGTTTAGTTTCTGGGGTTTAACGTTCCAAACCGACTCAGGCTATCAGAGACGACGCAGTGGAGAACGAAAATTTCGACCACCTGGGGCTCTTTTATGTGTACATATACCGCACAGCACACGGGCGTCTTGCTTTTCGCCTCCACTTAAAAGCGGCCGCAGAAGTCGTGTATACTGCATCACTCGCAGCCTAAGTCGCTTTGGGACGTTGAGCCCACAAACCAGGCGACGCCGGGATTCGATCCCGTATCTTTGGAAACAGTAATCGAGTGCCTTATGCTGCGCCACCCCGGCTTTTTTTCTTTACGGCCTGGCTTTGAGAGATCACATTTCAAGATCATACTTCACCACAACCCCCCAAAAAAGTTACGAGGGATATTAGCGACTAAAGTAAGCCTCATCTTGTGTAGCGTTCCTGCCATCTGCAATCCCACTCTTGAACGCGCGCCAGGGAACGCCACGTGACAGGAGCGATCGCGCACCATCCAAACGCACACTTGTCGGAGATAGTGTGACAGCTACTGCGCCTTTCCTCCAGAGATCCCGTCTTGTCTAGCGTTCCACCATCTACGATCCCACACTTGAACGCGCGCTAAGGAACGCCACGCGACAGCCGCCGTAAAAGCGGGAGATACTTTGTCCACGACACTATCAGCCATAAAAGGTTTTCGCCTTATAATTAGAGGGTCTCTGAAAGCTTACGCTTCATATTCTATAATTTGCCTCCCATCATTAGCTTCTTGTCGGCATTCGTTGCAGTGCTACATATAAATATAATTGGTTTATAGGAAAGGAAAGGCACATTATATATCGCACTTTCTCCGGCAAGTGCGTTTGGACAGTACACCATCGCTCCTGTCGGGTGGCGTTCCTTGGTGCGCATCAACAGCGGCAATGCAGATGGTAGGGGCGCATCCTGCCTCGGCCAGTCAAAATGCCCCAAAAGCGGGCCACACATTGTCCACGACAGCATGAGCCAATAAAGGCTTTCTCCTTAATAAACAAAGATCGAACAAAACGCTATCTACATACTCTATTTGCATATGGCCCAACATGATCAGGCCGCATATGAGATAGGCATGTCACACCAAAATCCACGCATACACAACAAAGGCTCTAGTCTTGATAGCCACTCAGGATGTTCAGCACCTTTCGGAATGACCAAAAAACCTGTCCACGCTTTCCCGAAATTAAATTGGGCCAAGTCGTGCGTATTCATCACAATGCTAACCAGCCATTCTTGCGCGCCATATACAGGGGAGGCCCATGAGCATAATTAAGTCAAATGGTGCCCTATTCTCACTTTCTACCTGATACAATACTAGTATAGAGCTTATTCATGTGACGTCATTGCACCTTCACTAGCAACCATGGCACGCACAAAGCAACATCTGAGAGGGGGAAGGAAAGAGAGAGAGACCCTCTACGGCGAATCATCATGACACGGAGACTGTGAAATCCGAGCTCTGGTTGGACGGTGTTGCAAACGGCGTCTCAAGTGTCCGACAAATCAACGGCGCGAAGCAGGGCGGACGCCAGTAGTACGGCGCCGACGTGTCGGAAACATTTTCGTGTGCTTTTAGTTTCGAACCGCCCAACAATATGGCGTCTCCAAAGTACATGGTTGCCGCAACTGCTAACTGCTAAACCTGATAGTGAGTAGGGTCTATATTGGAAAACTTTCATTACCGCTCTTTCTAGTAGATCCCAAAAATAAACCCCTTCTTAGCAGTATAAAAAGTATCGTCTTTTGTTTGTGGCTTTCTGCATATTAAACAGTGCAATCCCCGGGGTATATTTAATCCCTTTGTGCTCCAAAAATATTTTTATCGGCAATTTTCTAGTGTGTTATCCAAAAAAAAAAAAAAAAAAAAAAACAGCGCGAACAAACGGGGACGAAAGGAAGAAACCACAGCAACAAGCGCTGACTCTCAACTAAAACACGCTTATATAAGGAAACACGAACAATAAAAGACCAAAACCCGAACGCACGTGCCACTATGTGATATCCAGATATGCAACCTGACAGTCACGCAGGAGCAGGGATGGTTTGCTGACACACAATCTTTCATTCTTAGCCATATTCTACGCCTCGATAATTTCCCTGGCCAACTGGCCGGGGTGTTTGTAACAAAATGTCAGTAAAATGCAAGGACAGAAAACAGGATTGACACTCACTGCAATGATCAGCTAAATTAGTGGAGCGATTAGATTCTAATGAGTTGAGATGTTCTCTGAGTCGTGTGTTAATATATCGTCCCGTTTGCCCAATGTATATCTGACCACAGGACAGGGGGATTTTATAACCCTTCCCTTCGGAACACGGCCCAAATCTCTTATTGGCACCAAAACCAGAACACGTGCGTTCTGGTTTTGGTGCTTTATTGTTTGTTTCCTTATATAAGCGTGTTTCCTGTGATTAAACTTTAGTTGAGAGTCAGCGGTTGTTCCTGTGGTTTCTTCCTTTCGTCCCCGTTTGTTCGCGCTGTTTTTTTTTTTTTGTGTTTTTTTTGGATAATGTACCACCAACTCGCCTGCTTGACTATCCTGTTGAATTTCTGGTCTGCTATATAAAAAAAGATGATTTTTGCTCCTGGAGGACCCGCATTCCTCAAACCCTTTTTAAGACATCTGTGCCTCGGCCTCCACTGTACAAGACCCTGTACCGGGTGGTCCTAAATATGTGCAAACAACGCGAAGCGTGGCCGCGCTCCGCGGAGCGTCAGCGCATCCGGTGTGGCGGCGCATCTTTTTTTTTTATTTATTGCCTGGTCTTGACACGAGAGCCATAGAGAAAGAGATTCTCTATGCGAGAGCATCGAAGCAAAGTGGCGCATGCGCACAGAGGCCTGGAGGCGGTGCTTCGTGTCGTCTGCTGCAGCGCGAAAGCACACTGTGCTTACACTTCTAGTGTTTTTATCACTGGGACAGCATAAATAATAAGCAACAAAGGAAAGAGTGGCTTGCGTACATTGCAAACTGATAGCGTGGCGATTGCAAGACGACGAACATAAAGAATGAGTCATGGAAGGAGCTTCCTGAAACATCAGAGCACCACTCACTAATGCAGACCAGCGGCTTACCTTGTCACTCATTTGCAGGAGCTTATCAGCTTCGCCGCGGATAAGACATTGCAATGCTTAGGCTAGTATGATATGCCAATTGATAGCCTTCCATAGGACGGAGCAAACGCTGCACGAGTGAACCGCGATAGCACCATCTCGGCGCGTTTGGCCGCGTCCAGTACACAGATGCGCTTCTCAGTAAAGAAACACGGTGCAATTCCGTGCTTTAGCAGACGACACGAAGCACCTCCTCCAAGCCCCTGTGCGCTTGAGCTACTTTGCTGCTATGCGCGGCCGAGCCGGATACGCTGACGCTTCGCGGAGCGCGGCAACTCTTCGCGGTGCTCGCACATACTTAGGATCACCCTGTACATGAGCACTGGGAACATAATGTCGCACAACGCATAGTACGTATTCTTCCATTGTACTGTTGACAAATATTCGCCTGAAAACCGCGCAGTAAGTAACCGCACATTTGCTACGATTTCTCTCCTTGTGAAAGCCCTTAATCCCTGCGGAAAAATCTTGAGGTGAAACAATGTATTCCGGTAGCAGCCGCCTCAGCCATGACTTGGCATACGGTGCGCAAGAAAGGGTCAGTCGTAAGAAAAAATGGCCCAATCCTACTCCACCGTCTTTTACTCGTCTGTAGAAGTTTATCTGTCTGCAGGGCTCCAATTCAGACGCCAAGAAAAATACCGCGAAAGTACTGTGCAGCTACTGAATATTTAACTGCAAACTTTGCAACACCTTCATAACGTAATAGAGCTTGCTCATAAGAACAAGTTGCAAACGGTAACCCTGGCAGAAATAGATAGGTTGGCCCCTTCCACTTTTTAGCTTTGTCCTTTATCTCTTTAACTTTGCCCTCGCCAAACTGTTGACTGTCACGGTAAGCCATAAGCGGAACTCCCAAGTACCTGTCTGGTGTCGTCGTCCAGGGCACACTGGAAAACTGTTCAGCTGTAGATGGCCACCTTCCATGCCAAATCTCGAGGCATTTCGACCAGTTGACTCCACTACCGTTGACGTGACTGAAGTTGCGCACGTACTTCAGAGCTTGGCACATACCCCGAAGTCATCAATAAGAACAGCTATATAGAGGGTTTACAAAAATAAGTCTGGCAACCATGAGCGGCACGCTGATCCGGAGCTGGCAGCCATATTTTGTTCGCTCCATCCGTTCGCTTTGGTTCGCTTCGTGTCCGTCCGTCAGCGCCCGCTGTTCTGTCCGCGCTTTCCATGTTGTAACCTAGTGTGCTGTGCTTGGACCTCTCTTCTGTCCCTGGCGGTGTCTGTTAGTGAAGCCAAGAAGCGTATTTTGAAAGCCGAGGCATAGCGGTTACAAACTGCTCTACGAGTCGTGCATGGGCCCCCCGTCGATCCGCGCAGCGTCATCCGTATCCAGGTACAGTATCTAGAGTTTTGTAATGTGCAGATTTTTTTTGCTTGTGTGTCTTTGCTATTTCCTTTAACGACTATGAGAGACGATCGCGAGTTTGCTTGGTTTGCGCATCACCGTCGCTCATCCCACTGCTACCAGTGGGATACTTGTTGGTGAAATGAGCGAGGATGCAATTTGTTTTGAGATGAAAGAATCGTGCGTAATTTGACGCAAGTCGGAATGGCGCTTAGCACTTTCCTGCCTATACCGTCGACGCAGTTATTGGCACGGTTTTCGAAAATAATCGGGGGCTGCGTAAAAAAAAAAAAAAAAAAATGCGTCATGGTAATTTCTGCTTCCAGTGAGTGAAGATTGATTGGTGTGCAATAGGCGATGATGAGATAACAAAATATTTGTAATTGGCCAATTGATGAAATAAAGCAAGAAAAAAAGTGGAAGTTGAGGGTTTAAAGGTGACAAAATGCTCAGAAGGAAAAACCAGTACTTGGTAATGCTAATGAAGAAAATTTAGAATGTGTAATTGATTAATTGAAAGTGTTCAAAGGTGTCAAATTGCTCAGAATGGAAAGGTGATTGTGGCTGACCCTGAGTGTTGGTGTATAAAAATATAAAACATTAAATAAAATAAAGAAACAAATAATCGAAATATAAAATAAATAAAAGCTAAAAATTCCCAAAGGGAAGAAAGAAAACGTGTGTGTGTGAGAGAGAGAGACGCTATCGCGTCATACCCTTAACGGCGGATCTTAAGTGTCTCCCTAATGTTTTATAACAGTTCAGTTCAGTTCAGGCGTTCAGTCGTGTCCGACTCTTCGTGACCCTATGGACCATATCACGCCACGCTTTCCGGTCTCTCACTATCTTCTTAACAACACATAGCTTCATCTGCAATGCCTCGAGAATGCCATCTAACCATCGCGTTCGCTGCCTACCCCTTCGCCGGTGACCCTCAACCTTTCCCAACATCAAATCTTTCTCCAGCGACTCACCTCTTTTCATCAGATGACCAAAGTAGCTGAGCTTTAACTTTAGAATTTGACCCTCCAATGAGCAGTCAGGGTTTATGGTCGACAATATCGACTGATTTGATCTTCTGGCAGTCCAAGGAACTCTTAAGGGTCTTCGCCAGCACCACAAATCAAACGCGTCAATTCTTCGGCGGTCAGCCTTTTTCACAGTCCAACTCTCGCATCCATACATCACAACTGGAAAGACCATAGCACGGGTTATACGGAGGTTATTTATATTATATAACAGTGTTATATAATATAAATCTCACTTTATGAACACAGCCAGTTGCACCAAGCACTGACACTTCGCAGTAATGTGGGTTGACTTTCCAAATTTCTTTTCGTTTCAGACGAGTTCCTCTTCCTCCGAGTTCTTCGAAGCTTCCCATGACAGCAGTTTTATATGAGGTTAAGGCTTCAAATGTCGGCTATTTGACAGAGGGAATAAACAAGAAATCGGCATATTTACAAAATCAACTGAATTTCAGGCGGCTGTCAATTAGCGAACCATCGGGAGACTCGATAAAACGCACAAAAGTGAAAAGCAAACTTGTTATTTTATCGGCCGCACTAGTAGGTGGTATGAAGGCACAGAATGCAAACCTGAGCGGCGCGCTCTGGATGCGGACCGGACTTCGCATGCTTTATCACGTGATAACATCTTTCGAGACGGGCTGGACGTGAGCTAATTACAACACACTAGTGGGATGTCATCTTCTCCTGCTTTACTAGACGCCGCGGGTGTGGCAGCCGCTTTTGCAGCGTTAAACACGCACCTCGGGCACACTAGACAGCCGTATTGCTCTCTGCACCAAGCAATAAAATTTCGTACGACTGTGAAAAGTAGTTTCGGTAATCATTGCCTTGTCTTAAATCAAATACACAATGGTAAATGCAACCTACGTACAAAAGGTTTCAAAGAACGTATCTGAACTATAGCGTTCGGTATACATGCATTGCTTCTTCTCCCGTGACCTCCATCGAAGCATAAGCTTATCCTGCAAGTTAACAAGGCTCCATAGTACGCAAAACAACCTTGCTGTTTTAGGTGATAGCACGTTCTGCGAGCGAGCTCCCAGTCAGCGGGACGTGCAGTAATGCTTTACATGATGCAAGTAACACTTGTAAAACCGATTGTGATTGCAAACGAGTGGTCGCATACACGCGTATACCTTGATTCCGTGCGCGTCTACGACGGTGCGCTGCCTGCAGAAGGGTACGCAGCAACATGCTGGCGTCATTCCGAACAGAGCTTGGTGCTAGCAGAGACTGCTGTGATGTTAAAAAATGAAACAATCGCTTGTGGTCATTCTAGTACACCTTGCGGTGCAAGCACGGGTTCCACGAAGGCGCACGTTGACAGCGTACTCGATGGGAGGCGCTGGCGGACTGAACAAAACATGGCCGCCGCGCAAAGTTTCCGTCTCTTTCACTAGATGGCGCTAACTTTTGTAAAGCCTCTATTGCCTTGTCTGCATACGCTAACAGCTTTACCTAGGCTGCTTATACCTTTAACCCCAAAAAACTATTATTTTTTAGTATTTTCAAACAGATAGTCTATATCGATAAAGCAAGAGGGTTGCGGGGGCCGCCCTGGCGTAGGGAACGCTGTACGCTGATGAGGAGCCCTGACCATTTGTTGAGTACCAATCTCGTCATCGTCCTACAGATCCGG
The DNA here is from genome assembly GCF_055883805.1 of Amblyomma maculatum. Lineage (NCBI taxonomy): Eukaryota > Metazoa > Arthropoda > Arachnida > Ixodida > Ixodidae > Amblyomma > Amblyomma maculatum. Next base: position 73,424,109 of record NC_139346.1, read on the forward strand.
TACGCCAAGGCCACACCCTCCCGGATAGAAGAGATATTTACATGGTCTAAAATGGCAAACAATATTTTGTAAACGATGTATTCAAATGCCTTTGCTAATGCAATCTGTAAAAAGGCCACCCGACCATTACTGTCATCTCATTGTTCTAGTACACTGCGCGCTTTATGGATGTTGGGACCATATGGAGCGCCCTTTATTCCCACAGATCTGGTGAAGACCAGCTGTGTCTCTAATCACGGTCTGCAACCTTCGCCCGGAACCTTCATGAAAATAAGGACACCGCTTCATAAAATGCTAAAACAGGAATCCCATGCACCGGGTATGTGGATAGCAGAACTAAACGAGGAACAACGTTACCGAGGAGCGCTGGTGAGGGCAAGAGCTGAAGACACAGCTGTAAGGAAGCATCAACGAAAAGAGTACTCGGTTTTAAAAAACCCCATGCCGAAAGGAATCACATTGAAGAAACAGAATGGGGAGGGGTATTATCAACAGACATCGACCATATCAAAACAGCCTTTTTCGAACATTATCAAGCGCTTTTCGCATCGCACCGGGTAGACGTTATCACATCTAAGGATGAGTTTGAGGCCGATGTACCGCGGATCGATGAAGAAAGAAAAGATTACGTCTGGATATAGCTGAATAAGAAGTGGAGCACGTGATTGATAAACTCCGGTAAATTCCCCGCACGGGTTCATTGCGGCTTTTTATATCGAACTTAAGCTCGAAATAGCCGGTGTCTTGTGTTATGCTTGTGTGTAATCTTTGAAGAAGCCTACTGAGAAAATGCTCTGCCTCCGTCATTTGGGTCGTCCCAAACTGTGCTCATTACGAAAAAAAAAAGAAAGTAGGTAAGGTAAGACTGGGTACTGCATACCGGTCAACAGCACTGCGCCACTCCGGCGGGGCGCGTCTGGCAACTAATGACTGACGCAGTTGTGACTGCTGTTTTTTACTAGATGTCATGCAGATTTGAACGCAATCAATCATGCGATAGTGTGGTAATTTGGCATCCCCAATCTTCGCTACAGACATTGACCTCAATAAGCTTATCATGATATTGCATAAAAAATGAAAAAAAAAAAAAAACTTCTGAGAACACTCCAGAATCTGCAGTGGAGAATAGCGAAAGCCTGAGCGTTTTTGATACACACGGTAAATACCACGCCCTTTCCCAAGCTTTGTCTAGTAAGGCCAGGGCTCTGCCACACAATGGAAATTTTATTTCCTTGGCGCCCATTCGTTGCACTGCTTCTTTAAGTGGGGGATTCAACGACGGCACACCGTCGCTATTGTCGTGTGGCGTTCCTTGGCATGCGTTCGTTGTAGTGCTAGATCCTGCTGCTGTGAGAGGGGGGGGGGGGGGGGGGGTTACGGGGTCGCATCTGTCACGTGGCGTTCTCATAGTCCCGTGCCATTATCATGAAACTTTACTTTCATGTGGTGGTCGGATCATGGCTGGTGGCGTCCCATCCGGTGCGCATTTTGCGGGCGCATGTTAGGGCTTAACGCAGTATGTTAGGGCCTAACATCCGAAAGCGACGTCATCCACGAGGGACCATTGTGAGCAGGGCTTCAGAAATTCCCACCACATATAGTTCTTTAGAAGTCAATTCTCGGCATTTTTCAAAAATATTATGAATCGATCATGCTATAACGTTTCTTAACAGCCGCCTCTCAACCGTACAAAAAACAGCATTTCGATATACAATGTTTCCCCTGCCTGTCCTTCGCTGCCTTCATATTTCTGCCGCTCTAGTTCAGTTACCTCCGGTATTGAGATACTGGACCTTGCAAACATCTGTTTACTTCCGTTATGCTATATTTTCAACAAATAAGCACGTACATACCAACTAGACGTATTTCAAAAGTGCAGAAACATGGACTCTAAAACCGAAACTCGGTACAGTCCAAATCAATGACGACACAAGAGGCCATCTATTGACGTTATTGATACTGTCGCAAAGCCTGTTGCAGGCGCATCAGTAGGATAAAAAAAAAAGCTAACTACAATTTGCGACACATACGGTCGTTTTTTTTTATCTAATTCAGCAAAAGCAAGCACGACATTCGGTCGTTAACCAAAAAAAAAAAAAAGTGAACGCCGACAGCCTTGAGAATCAGAAGGCTCAAAGAACTAAATTGCCCATAGATATCTTACGATATTGATGACAAAAAAAAAAACGTTTATTTTGAAACAATTGCAGCTGCAACAATGCACAGTCCATATTTAAGGTGCAACAGAAAGGGCATGCAAACGACGCAAAATGCACAGTGGGAATTTTTGGAAACTTTTGAGAATGTATAGAAAAAAAGCCGGACATGGCCTTTAAGACCGCAGGAATCGGAATATAAAATGTATTTGGTGCCTTGCCTCTAACAACACACTGCAGGAGCAGCCGTGACGCAATGCGAGCAGTGACGCACGCTCGTATCATCGCCATCAGCCTGACTATACCCACTGCGGGGCGAAGGCCTCTCCCTATCTCTCCACTTAACCCGGTTCTGTGCTAGCTGCATCCACTTGACCCCTGCGAACCTCTTAATCTCATCCGCCCACCTAACTTTCTGCCGCCCCCTGCTACGCTTTCCTTCCCTTGGAATCCAGTTTGTTACACTAAGCGACCATCGGTTATCCTCTCTTCGCACTACATGTCCTGCCCATGTCCATTTCTTCTTCTTAATTTCCACTAGAATGTCGGTAACTTGAGTTATTTCTCTGACCCACTCTGCCCGTTTCCTATCTCTTAATGTTACCCCTACTATGTTTCGTTCCATAGCCCTCTGGGTTGTCCTCAACTTAAGTAGAACTCTCTTGGTTAGCCTCCACGTTTCAGCGCCATAGGTGAGTACAGGTAAGATGCAACTGTTGTATACTTTCCTCTTTAGCGATACCGGTAAGCTGCTAGTAATAATCTGCGAGTGCTTGCCAAATGAGCTCCATCCCAATCTCATTCATCTTGTTATTTCTTTTTCATGGTCCGGATGTGCGGTTACTACCTGTCCTAAGTAGACATATTCGCCTACTACTTCCAGTACTTCGCTACCTAATGTAAACTGCTGTTCCTTCCCGAGGCTGTTGCACATTACCTTAGTCTTCTGCATATTGATGTTCAAGCCTACCTTTCTACTTTTCCTGTCTAGGTCATCAATCATTAATTGCAGTTCATCCCCCGAGTTGCTTAGCAAGGCAATGTCATCAGAAAATCGCAGATTACTGAGGTATTCTCCATCTACCCTTATCCCTAACCGCTCCCATTCCAAGTCTCTGAATACTTCCTCTAAACAAGCTGTGAATAGTACTGGGGAGATTGTGTCTCCTTGCCTAACACCTTTCTTTATGCGAATTTTGTTACTTTCTTTATGCAGAACTATGGTTGCTGTGCAGTCACTATAGATATCTTCCAGCACTTTCACGTACGGCTCGTCTACCCCCTGATTTCGCAATGCCTGCATCACCGCCGATGTTTCAACTGAGTCAAATGCTTTTTCGTAATCAATGAATGCTATGTATAAGGGCTGGTTATATACTGAGCATTTTTCTATCACCTGATCGATGGTATGGATATGATCGATAGTAGAATACCGTTTCCGAAACCCTGCTTGATCCTTTGCTTGATTGCAGTCTAAGGTTGTCCTGATTCTATTAGCGATTACCTTAATAAATACCTTATACGTAAAAGGCAGTAAGCTGATTGTTCTGTAATTTTTAACGTTCTTAGCGTCCCCTTTCTAATGAATGAGGATAATGTTTGCATTCTTCCATGGTTCCGGTACCGTCGACGACACCAGGCACTGTGTATACAGGGTGGCCAGTTTTTCTAGCGTGATATCCCCCCCGTCCTTCAGCAAATCTGTAGTTATCTGATCCTCTCCAGCTGATTTCCCCCTTTTCATTGTTTCTAATGCTTTCTTGACCTCGTCCTTCGTCACTGGTGGAACGTCTGACTTTTTCCTTACCGCCCATCTCATTACGGTCCTGACTACTCTGGCTATTGTCGAGATCTGTATAGAACTCCTCGGCTACTTTGACTATCTTATTCATATTCGTTATGACGTTGCCCGCCTTGTCCCTTATCGCATACGTCTGGTTTTTGCCTATGTATAAATTTCTTCTTTACCACTTTAAGGCTTTCCCCCTTCTTTACAGCATGCTCAATTTTCGGCCAATTCGATCCGGTTTGTTGGATTGGAAGCTTTCATACTCTGGCGTTTCTTAATCAAATCTTTCGTCTCCTTAGACAGCTTACCGGTATCCTCTCTCACTATCCTACCACCTACTTCTATCGTGCACCCAGTAATGATATCTGTGAAGTTATTGTTCCTTGCTTCTAGGCTAATGTCGCCGTCGTCGGTTAGAGCTGAATACCTATTCTGTAGCGAGATCCTGAACTCTTCTGACCTCCCCCTCACCGCTAATTCGTTGACGAGTTTCTTTCTTACTAATTTGTTGCGTTCCTCCTTCAGATTTAGGCTAATTCGGGACCTCACCATCCTGTGGTCACTGCATCGCACTTTCCCGATTACCTCTACATCTTGCATGATGGCGGGGGTTGAACACATTATGAAGTCGATTTCATTTTTAGTCTCCCCGTTCCGACTTTTCCATGTCCATTTCCGGTTCTTCCGTTTGCTGAAGAAGGTATTCATGATTCGTAAGGGTTTGCGCTCTGCAAACTCAACTAGTAACTCCCCCCTGCTATTCCTAGTACCACTGCCATAGTCACCTACTGCCTTGTTTCCTGCCTGCCTTTTCCCTACCTTGGCATTGAAGTCGCCAATTAGTACAGTATACTGCGTCTTTACTTTTCACATTGCCGATTGTACATCTTCGTAGAAGCTTTCAGCTGCCTGGTCATCATAACTACATGTAGGTGCATAGGCCTGTACAACCTTCAGTTTATACCGCTTATTAGGCCTAATTTCGATGCCTGCCACCCTCTCATTAATACTGTAGAATTCATCTATATTACCCGCATATTACCCGCTCTATACTTATTGACAAGGAAACCTACTCCTAGTTGTCGCCGCTCTGGTAAACCTCGATAACTCGAGTACAGTATATGCCTCATTCGGCCTCCTAGCCTCACTAACCTCAGATCCCATTTCATACCCTCTAGTTCCTGTAAGAGCACTGCTAAACTAGCTTCACTAGCTAGGGTTCTAGCATTAAACGTTGCCAGGGTCAGTTTCCAATGGCGGCCTGTCCAGCGGAGCCAGGCATTCTTAGCACCCCCTGCTGCGTCACAGGTCTGACCGCCGCCGTGGTCAGCTGTTCCGCAGCCGCTGGTGACTGAGGGCAGGGGTTTTATGGAGCATATCATAGGAGGTTGTGGCCAATTACTGCACCAGGGTGGCCAACTCCTGTTCTGGTGAGGGAGTGCGTTGCCGGAGGTGTTCAGCGGCGTCAGGTCGCACCCCAAACCTGTTTATGCAATTCCGTCGATACGCGGATTTTTTTTTTCTATACGGTGGAGAATAGCGCGACACCGGGATTTGAGCCCGGTCCTCTTGCATGCGAGGCAGATGTTCTACCGTTACGACACCGCTGCACGCTCGTGTAACCATAGTCAAATTCTAATTAAAGACGCAAGTGCAGTCTTTTCATATCCAGCGTAACGGCCGAGATTCATTGGTTTACTATGAAATTCGCATCACCAAAGCTGTTAAGGTTTATATAGGCTTCCCAACCTGGGCCAGGCAGTGCTCCAAGAGCCATCGATCAGCGCCTCCTCCTTCAGCGGGAATTTCGTTAAGCGAGAGGCGGGCGACTCAGGCGCCTCATTTCGCAATGCGGCGGCTAAAGTGCTGTTTTTAAAAAATGCGCAACCTTGAAGCGGGGTGTGGAAAATCTTAGAAAAAGGGAACATAAGTACATCTCAAGGCCAGTTGATAATTTCTCAGCATTTCTTACATTATAAGCACACTGCATTTCTAGTGCGAAACTGTTCAGGTTTGCCCGCGTGATGCCTTTTCAGGTTGTTTTGCATGCTCGGCGTGAGGATTGATCGCCCAAGTCCCCGTTTCTCGCGCATGTGGTTTGGGACTTATTAGATGAGTTTAAATTTTGCTCGTGAGCATATGCGCGCGGCTCAGCTAACTGCAATATTCCAGTTCGCGCGTACATGTGTACACGCGCTGCAACGTCACCAAAATATTACCCCCCCCCCCCCCCCCCCCCCCAGAGTGGATTCCTAATAAAAATTACGCATGAACACGCCGCGTAGGTGTAAGACAGCGGTTGCTCTATTTTTGTCCGCACGTGTACACTTGCGCGCTTGTATACACGTATGTTCAGTGAAATTTATTTTTAAACTGTATAATATAGATAAACCGCTCTTAATGGTAAATTTAAGATTCATCGCAGCTGCAGCCACTCGAATAGTTTGCATAGGAACGGGCGTTTTGCCTGTGTACTTCTCAAGCAAAGCTAGAAACTGGTGATGTTACGCCCTCTAACTGTTGACGAAAACTGTCGCAATGTGTCTGAGAGTGAAACCGCAGCGGAAAACACGAGAAGCGATGCACACAAGCGCCGGAAGAGTGCCTCTTGTCAACCTGCATTTCTCGTTATTGTGCTGCTAATTCGGAATAGGCCGAAAAAAGTTAGCTAAACTTGCATTCTGCCAATTACCCCTAGCACTGTTAAATTCATTTAACATTGACGGCAAAGCCGGAGCTTTCTAACGCGAGAAAAGCAGCGAGTAAGTCGGATTGAAATAGAGCATGTAACCATTTTTTTAAAAGACATCCTTCAAATTAGTCCGAGGCACGACTGAAATTGCTAGTACTGCGGAGCCATACCAATTAAACTGAGAGTACAGCAAAAAATACACTTACTTGATTCTGCGGACAGCAGCTTACAAATCTTCACGCCTCCGCGTGAAAAGCAGCGAGCGAGCATGTTTTATGTGTAGGGCATGCAAGCGGTTTTTTTTTTTTTTTTAAGCCAGCCTTCGAATCAGTACGGGACATGACGGCGAGTGGTAGTACTGCTAAGCGATAAGAATTAATCTGACACTACAGCAAAGGAGACACTTCCTTGATTCTGCTGATCGCAGCTGTCAATGCTTCGTGCCTCTGCTACTCATCCACTTGTCCAGAAAGCGGAATCCCGGTTCCATTGTGTAGCGTAGACTGTTATGACAATGCACAACGCAACAGTAATGGCTTCCTGCTTTTCGTGAAGACGAGGGGACATATGTCATTGCGGGCAGTTCAATAATATTACGAGATACGCACGTATTAGCACTGCTCAACGTGTTGCCGCGCCTGCTGCACTCGACGACTCAGCTGCCGGCCGGCTACAAGCAATTTTACCTCGCGCCGCTGTGGCACTGTTGCCGCGCCTCAAAACTTCAGATTGGGAGCCCTATATCTTTTAAATGATGCAATAAATAGGGCCGAATCAATTTAAAATGTTTTCCTATTATTGCGTTCCTTTAATTTTTCACAGCACCTACACGCTGGCTATAAGGAAGGCCACATCAATGACGTAATGTGAAAAGCAAGTCGACTCAAACAAGCATTTTACACCGACTCAGTTCTTGACCGTCCAAGAAATAAGCTACTTCGGCGACTGCGTACGCGACGCCACGCGCCCGTCTACTGTGGGAGGTCACTGCACCTGAGAGTCACCCATGTCGTCAAAATGAAAGGAGGTACTCGCAATGGGCTTCCGTCAAAGCATTCGTCAATTTAATTTCGTTTGGTTTATGCGGTTAACGCCCAAACGTGACTGACGCTATGAGGGATAGCCTAGTTGAAGGCTCCGGGCAGTTTTTATCTGCTAGCGGTTTTCAACGTGCATGATATCGTCCAATGCACAAGCGACTTACGTTTCTCCACAGGGAAACGCGGCCGCAAAGGCCGGTTTCGAACACTGGCCATCCGGTCAGTCGTCCAGAGCTTGAACCACTCATCCACTGCTGCGAGGCTACGTCATTGGAACATTAACCCCGTTAACCAAACTCAAAACGCATCCTCCGCGTCGCCTGCAGAATACGAGGCCGCATGGGCTGACAGAAGTCTAAATACAGAGAAAACAGAAACATGAGATGCATTGTCAGAATATATATTGACACAGGCCAGACGAAGCGTAGTGGTAGATGTCGTGGGGGACCATAGAATGGCCTAGGTTTAATCGCCCTGACCATACTCATCTCGAGCACGTACCTCACGCTAGCGCGACCACTTCGTCTTCGTCACAACTTAGCGAGCCGGTAGCTCGAGCCAGGTCCGAGGCATTAGTCCCCCGAAAAAGAAGAGCGTCCTTAGGTAGCACTCTCACGGGTGCCGTAGCTGGGCAGGTCCACAGCAGGTGTTTGAGTGTGTATTCTGGTTCTGCGTTTTTTTTTTGTTTTTGGTTCTTACATGCTCTGTACTACGCTTGCATCGGGACGAATTGAATCGAATTGAATTGGTTCACAGGAAGGGAATTCAAATCGTCCCATGCTCTGTACTACGTTCGCACCGGGACGATTTGAATTCCCTTCCTGTGAAGCAATTCAATTCAATTCAACTCGTCTCGATGCAAGCGTAGAACAGAGTATGTAAAAAAAAAAAAACAAACGCAGAACCACAATACACACTCAAACACCTGCTGTGGACCTGCCCAGCTACGGCATCCGTGAGAGTGCTACCTAAGGTGAGTAGGCCCTTGGTGGTACCTTGAATGTTACTACAGCAAGTGGACACTGGAAAGTAAGTTTATCGGGAACCTCTGCGGATTTTTAAAAGAGACCACTTTACACTCCTTCTAACTTCCTCCCACTTCCTACAGCCTTTTTCACTAAGCCTGATCGCAAACGTCTGGAATAATAAAAAAAGACCACACCTCGTGCGAGCGCAACCACTTCTTCGTCACGGCTTAGCCGCCGGTAGATCGAGTCATGCCCCTGGCAGTATAAAAAAAAAAAAAGTCCAGAAGAAAGTGCTGTATGATAAGTCAAGAAGCGGTAGCAATCTACTTGAAGTTAGGTCATGTTCCCTTTGAATAAGGCTATATCAACAAATAAACAAGGCGACGGTATTTACGTAATTTCGAAAGCACTGTACAAAATATCGAATTCATTTTCGCAAGCTTTATACATTATTGATTGGGGAGGAGGTCGCTGCAGTAGACTAGTCTTCCTGCAGCTTTGAGGTTTTACGCATGTAGTGACACAATATTAACACATCAATAGTGGAGACGCACTAGTTAGGAAAACTGGTGGCGTAAAACAGAGTGGAGGCAATGAAAATACCGTTAGAGAAACCAAAGCAACATAGTTCAGAGCAAGCGAAAATGTTTTCATACGGGAGAGAAATAACCGCAATATGAAACAAAGTTAATACCTAAATAAATAAGTCAGCTACTTAATTAGTTAAAGCAGTAATCGCTGCTTGACAACTGGGTGACCTCTAATGTCTACATATCTTTTTATCGAATAGTACGCCAGAAGCATGCTTGCGAGGATAAAATTATCAGCTTTAGAGCATAGTCTCGGAATGCTGTCCGTCGTGGCTAAACCTACATCATGCTATCATGCATAATGCTATCAACCTACATCATGTTCCACGAAAGTAACCATTTTCTTACCAAGCGTCGGCGACGTAAGCCTGGGCTCTGGATTCCGGAACGTTGGCTAAGGAACCTTTTCTGTGAGAACACTGCAGTGCAGACTATGCGGCAGAAGGCGGCGAGGCCGATAATTCTTTCACGCAACAAACGTCTGTCGCATCTGCTTGGCGACTTCACGGGAAACGGAGGAGTCCAATACAAAGTCCCCAATTAGGTCACGTGCGACGATCTTGAGATCTGTCTCTTGTTAGTGTCGCCACCGCTCGGCTGTAATAGAAGTTATCATTCACTTTATTTTTTCCGAAAAGTTTGCCACAAGGCATAGGTTGAGAAAGGGGGAATGGGTTGCAGGAGATAGAAAGTTAAAAGAAGGAGTGAAGTCCAGTTGAACATAGGTATTCGCAGATGTTGGCGGCGTAGTGATTGTCCATTGTCCACTTCTCGTAATCACAAACACGGTTCCACCGCAGGCCCACCTTCACGAGTAGCCGTTGTCTAACTGGAGCCGTTGCTGGACATGTCCACAACAAGTGACACACATCACAGATCTCAGGTGCAGTGTCCCAGTGAGGTGTGTTACAAAAGGAGAAGTCTCAATGGTATTGCTGATGATTTGCGTTGAAGCTCCCAAGTTAGGCATCAACTTAATGTAGTTGTTTCTAGGTGTTTGTTTTCCCGATGTAGGGTTTTGAACATACCTTTGCAAGTGTTTGAAAGTGGTTATGTGTTTTTTGTGCCAGTTACAAATTTTCTGACAGGTACGAAGTGCCAGTGGACTACTGAAAGAAATATATGGCCTTATAACAGGAAAACAGCCTCGCACAACTTAGTGGAGTTAGTGTCGTGCATACTGAATGAGTGGTTGAGCATTCGGCGTAGTTGTGACGCTTAATGGGAACCAAAACGCTTTTCTGTATCCATTTTGCAATGTCAGCGGACCTGTGCAGTGGAAGGACGCCTTCTAAGTACGCTGGACTGAAAGCTGAAAAGACCAACTTCGGTGTAAATAAGTGTCATCGTGACAATTCCTCTATATAGAGGATGCAGGCCCTAGCCCATTGGTACCTATCTCCACCGCTGGGCACATTCTATTACGTTTTTGCCACAGTCGTGTAGGATTGCCGGCGCGGAGGTAGCGGATTATACTTCAATATTCAGTGCGACAACACATTTCGTGCCGTTTCAGCGAGGCGAAGAAAGAGCGGGACGATTCCTCGGCTCGCTTGTCTAATGTGCTCCTTTTTCTACGTGTCGCCGTGTGTGTGCGTGTGTGCGAAGGCTTGTCGAGCGCTGCGCTCGTAGAGAGAAGCACCGTTCCTGGCAGTGCGAGGAGGTTCCTCCGGCTCCAATGCGTCTGCTTCAGTGATAGCCTGCCTGATCAGTTTTTGTCGACCAGCGCTGCAACCAAGGTTGCAACTCTTCACTCTCTCCCTCAGGAGTGCCGTTGGTAAAAAGCGGTGGTCCCTCCTGTCACAAATGATTAGCCATCGAGATACTCGGGGCGGAATTGCGGACCGTTCTACTATTGAGAGCGCTCTAAAACGCCCGCTCCTATTGGTCGCCGCATTCATCTTGAAAAATTGCGTCCCGTGAGGCAACTATTGCGTCGAGGAGGCAAAAAAAAAAATACCTATGATGTTGAACACCTGATTATGTCCGCGTTTTAGACTATTTATGTAGAGTGCGATGAGAAGAATATGCACCCGACATACAACAAGGAGCACAAGGCACATAGAGTGAAAGTTATATGCACCCGACATACAACAAGGAGCACAAGGCACATAGAGTGCAATTTATAAGAAAATGACTAAGAGGTGTAGACTCTAGTGAAATGGCGTGCTGTGATATGGCCTGCGGCCTGGAAGGGGCGGAGGTAATGCAGTAATCGATGGGGACTACGAGTCGGTGTTCACCGGATCCATCAACACTAGAACCTCGCTTATAGCGGAGCAGGCCGGTCTGGCGGTAGCCTGCAGGACCATCAAAGCCAAATTCATGCCTTGCAACAGTCAGATAGCAGTAACAAACTTTAATAAGGGGAAAGCTTAGAAACAAGCAGTTAAGATACTTGGACAATCGGTATCGGATAGACAAATCTTCATCATATGTGTCTGAGTTCATGAGGGGATTCCAGGCAACGGCTCTGCTAACAGCCTCGGCCAAGATGTCTACACCCGGGCAGCCGTGGAATCGCCTTTACCCGGGTTGAAGTACCCGCTCATTACGTACACGGGAACCACAGCTGAACACAGAAATGAGAGTCTGAATCTCCAGATCGGTATCTTACACCTAAGCAGAGCAGTGACAAGAAGATTACAAACGAACTGATATTTTCCCCTTAACTATACAGAGGGACAGGGGAACCTCCAAACGTCTGCACCAAACGCGGGATAATAGCTAATCAGGACCATCTCATATGGCCTGATTATCCCGGACATATTAATGGAATCACCGAGAAAGAAACCTGGGATGCTCTACATAGGAGCCGGGCTCCGCAGCAGCAAGCTCGAGAAATCTGTCTGGCACGGGGCGCTTTACGGAAGACGTTCCTCTGCGGGGCTCCCTCACCCTTGGATGTCCTTTAGAGATTTGCTCAGGGAGCGGAGGGGCCTCTACATCGAAGGCAATAAAGTTATCTTGAACTTAAACTCGTATATGTCTGTAGAGTTTTAGAGCGCAAATGGCGGTGTCGTCCGCGGTGTAGTCGTGGCTGCATGGCGAGCAACGACGAAGGGCGATGCGAGAGAATGCGTTCAAGCTGTCCGGCAAATTTTTCCGACGACTATTTCGCCTTGAAAATGCGAAAATGTAATGGTTGTGCGATGAACTCTCTGATGAGTGTGATAAAGCTGGCGGTCGATTGCCCTGCGAGTGCGGCAGTAAGTGCCATGCTCGCTCCGATGTTTTTTCTTTTGTTTGCCTTCGGAGGATTTGAATTCTCCATTGGCAACAAGAAAATCCGCAGCCTCCCATCGTAAAATGGCTGAAGCCATGTGCTGCGCGTTGCGCACTGAGGGTGAGTGCGCTTCGCAGTGTACCCATAGTAAAAGGCGGCGGCGAAGGCCACATACAGTACAGAACTAATGAAAACGCACGCGGTTGGTGTACGGCCGTGTTACTTTTACCTGTGCTCGTTCTAACTGAAGCATTTCTGTGTGCGAGTTTCATGTGGCCGCAAAAGCATCTTGGGCAACTGGCCATGCTTCGTTGCCGATATTGTTTCTGTTTCCTAAATAACAATAAACAACCCCAATTGCACTGCGTTTCCTTAGATTTCTCCGCGCATTTAGGACCACCTCGCAGTAACTTAAACTTAGACGATGCGTAAGAAACAGGAGCTAGCAGTGGGAGAAGCTGGTTTACTGAAGGCCGTAATTTGTACGGCTTTTTTACAAATGCCAGCGCGCCCTCACGGCGACAAAAGTTACCCACGATACTGTTCAATTGCATCTTTATTTGTTTGATAATGTTGAGCATAAAATGAGGCTTCTTGAAAACGTAAAAAATTAGTTATTTTGTTCACAGGGTATAACTAAAAAAATTTGCAAATGTTTGTGCAAATAGAAGCCCGATGCATCACCTTTGCGTTCATTGGTTGTTTGCGCATTTCGTCACGCGTTAACTTATCGCCGAGACTTCATCATGTCATTTTGACGTCATGCTCTATAGCTTTACAGCCAATTAAGGAATTTTGTCCCTGCTGTGTGATCCTGTTTCCTTTCTTGAGCCTACTTCTCCGGTCGTTTTCCTGCCATCCAACATTAATCACTGTTTCACAATGCGAGGTAAACCAAGGTTTCCGTATGCTTCCTATGACCTTCAAATAACTTCTATGTAACGTTGGAACTAAAGCCGCCACATTGGGCAGCTACGTTCCTACCGAAATCAAGTTCAAAGTCAAGGAAGGCCAAGGTCAAAGGTAAATAGACGAGGGAATTAGCTAACGCGTTAGGAGCAGCGTGAACACATGATCACTGACGCCAATCTTGAGTATTGTAGAGGCGCGCCTCGGCCGATCCTATCGTTTCGCACTATAGGTTTAATCAAACCTAAACCCCAACCAATTTTTTTGTTAGACGACACTATCTTTTGCTGGGATTGGGTGGCGTTTCCACGACCAGTCAGGCCGCCATGCCAGCGCTACCCTCTACGCTTATTATCGTCATCAGCAGCAGAACGGCACCTACTTCTGGGCGGTCTCTTCCATATTCCTCCAATTAAACCGGTCCGGTGCTGGCTTCATCCACTTGACCCTTCCGAACTTCTTAACCTCATCCGCACACCTTTTTGCCGTCCCCTGATATGCTTGCCTTCCCTTTGGAATCCAGTTTGGCACCCTAAGAGACCATCGGTTATCATTTCTTCACGATACAAGGCCTGCCCATCACATTTTCTTCTTTTTGAAGTCTACTGGAATATGAATAACTCAAGTTATTTCTCTGACCCACGCTGCACGCTTCCTATCTCTTAACTTTACACCTGCCATTTTTCGTTCCATAGCCTTCAGCGTTGTCCTTAACTTAAGTAGAATCCTTTTTGTTAGCCTCCACGTTTCAGCCCCATAGGTGAGTACAGGTATGATGCAACTGTTGTATACTTTCCTTTTGACCGATACCGTTAAGCTGACAGACCCCTACTGAAAAATCCTGTATAAAATTTGTACAGGAAATCGTATACAAGTTTACTGTACAGGTTCGGGGATACTGGATTGTTGGCTATTTCAGGAAATGTCTGTACTATCGCTGGAAAGTCCGGAATGAAACCACGCGGAGCTCTGATACCGGAATGGCCTGTATTGTTGAGGGCCCTCGTTTCCGGAAAGAAACGCCTCGACAGGGTGGAAAAAGCATGTAACAATAAAATAACACGATTACATTTAAAATAACAAAAAAAAATCTTTTCCTACCAAGACTGGGAATCGAACATCGAACATATGTAGCTACTTTTGCTCTTTCGTACTTTGTATATTTTCCTTGGCTGTAGAATTTGTGGCCGTAATTCACCGATCGACCTTTAAACACGCTGAATATTTTTTCAGGCTATCACGAGGGTACACAAATGTGCTGTATCTTTATAATGCGTCGCTTTATTGAAGGAAAAACTCAAGATATCATAATTTACTAATGCTGATGTGTTTTTCATCGTCTACGAACGCTTGTAAGTTTTCCCACATACAAAAATATCTGGTGCACTAATACTTGTAATACTGGGCGTTTTAGCTTCACGTGCTACCAGCGGAGCATCGATGTCAATGATTGCACTTCCGACTGAGCGGTTTGAATATGTAAACATTCGAGAACGCGTCGCCCGGTGTGCGGCTGTCTGCACATCTTTTGATGGTTAGCGATGTTTGTTTATTTTTTCTCGAACAGTTTTTGTCATCGCTAGCGAAACCATACATTCTTGCTTCCACTTTCGCGTTGAAGGCGGCAGATCTTCAGTCGCAGATATGAAGACGCACCGCAAGATCGTACGAGCTGCAGCGACTGTTGTACGCGCAGAAGCGACGCGACGCGCGTATATGCTTGCTAGCGCACACTTCGACGGCTTCGTATTTTCGAGGTATTTGGGAAACGAAGCGTGCTCTTAATATACAGAAAAGTTGTATAATATGTTTGGTATCATGCTTATGTAGTGCGCTGGCGTGTCCGGCATGGTCATCTGGTTGAGCTTCGTCGATCGGCCCGGCTTCTGTTCAGAAGCGGAATACTTTGCCCGGTATCAGTTCCAGAAATGACGCGTTCGTCCGGTTTCTGGTTAATTGATAGAGGCTTAACTGAAGTAAAACCGCGCGGAGCTCTCATTCCTGAAATTCCTGTATGGTCCGCGGCCCTTGTTTCAGAAAAAAAAAACTGGACGCCAGACTGAAAAAAAGCATGCAGAGCCATAAAATAACACCACTACATTTGAAAAAGAAATAGAACGAAAAAAAAAATGTTCATGTGATTTGAACTTCGGTCTTTACAAGCAGCAAGCACGCACTTCAACCACTACACCACGGCAGAATTCGGTGGTACGGGTTATATTCCTGCTTATGTAGTTGACATTGGTCTTTTGTATGTATTTTTGTAGGGTGTAGAATTTGTGGTCGTAATTGAACGATCGCCCTTTAAACACGCTGAATCTTTTTCCTGGCTACCACGAAGGGCTATCCGTGTCCCGCATCTTTACAATGTATCGCGTTCTTGCAGACAAACCTCCGAATGTCACAATTTACTAGTGCTGATATGTTTTGTCATCGTCTTCGAACGCATGCAATTTTTACTACATATAGATATATGCGGTGCACCAACACTTGTAATACTGCTTGTTTTAGCTTCAGCTGCTGCCAGCAGAGCCGCGACGTCAATGAATTTACTTCTGACCAAGTGTTTTGCACACGTAAACACTCGAGGAAGCGACTCCCGATGTCCGGCTGACCTGTGCGTATTTCGATGGTCAGCGATGTTTCATTTATTCTCGAGCGTATTTTATCTTCGCTAACGAAACGCTACGTTCTTGCTTGCACTTTTTGGTTGAAGGTGGCAGATATTCAGTCGCGGATATGAAGATGCACCGCAAGATCGTGCAAGCTGCAGCGACTGTTGCACACGCAAAAGCAAAACGAAATGCGTGTATGTACTTGCTAGCGCACACATCCACGGCTTCATATCTTCTAGGTATTTGCGAAACAGCGCGTACTCCACATATACAGAAATGTTGTAACGTATAATATGTATGGTTTCATGCTTATTTACTGCGAAGGCAAGTTCCGACGTGGTCATCCTGCTTGAGCTTCACGATCCGCCCGAATTGTGTTGAGAAGCGGAAATACTCTGTGCCGTATCAGTTTCATTCATATCGGGTTTGTCCGGTTTCTGTTAAACAGGACATAACCTGTCCTGTATATGAGCTCAATACAGGACTGGTCCGCCCTTTTCATATCCATACTGGACTGGGATGTCATGTATAAGTTGCATACTTTAATTGGTCTGCCCTGCATTTACTCTAACCGGATTGGACTCTCCGGATTGAGATTCACACCGGACATGATCTGTCCGATATAAACCCGTTTAAGCTTCATACAGGACTGGTGTTTAAGCTTCATACAGGACTGGTCACACCGGTATGAAATTTATACGGATAATACAGGACCGGTTCATTTACACTTACTCTAGGTAACTCGTTAATAGAACCAGTTTCTTCCTTTAAATATTTAGGGGTTATAGTTTATTTCGATTTACACTGAAAAGAACAAATTAACAACGTATGCAAAAAATTAGCCTTTGGGTGCCACACGCTCATTAAGGTGAGACACTATTTTCCTTACGATATACTAGGTTCCCTCTACTTCTCGTTTTTCCATTCACATATCAGTTACTGCTGTGAATCTTGGGGTCAATCTTATAAAACATATTTGTCGCCTTTACATCGTCTTCAAAAGCGGGCATTGAATGCAATAACAACTAGTAATTTTGATCAATCCAACAGCAACATTTTTGATACCAACAATATACTATCGTACCTAACCTTGCGTAACTACAAAGTTGCGCTTGTGATCAACAATATAATTAGAACTAACTCCCCCTTTCATTAAGCCTATTTGTCCAGCCTTCGCGTAATACTAGGCAGGCATCTAACTGTAATTTTAACCTTCCCAAATGTAGAAATGTGTATGGTGAACGACTGATGAAGTTCAATGGTGTTAAAATATGGAATGAATTGCCGATCGAGGTAAAAGCCGCCAGAAATTTTAAATTGACATGTAAACTATATTACCAGTCTAATCAAATTCTGCCTGAATTTCTTTCTTAGTGAAATTCCCATATGTAGCCTAATTTTTGAAACATGCTTTACACTTGTATTTGTTGTTGCGCAAATGCAATAGCGTGTGCGCACTAATTTTTGTGAGTATATCGTGTACTTCGCTTGCACTTTATTGTACTTTGTAACCATATTCTTTCTAATTATCCTTTTCTTCATCGTAGTACTATTATGCTTATCGATTTTATTTGGTACTCATAATTATGTGGGTATTTTATTTTACTTGCTGTTTGCTGTATTCTTGCCTATGTATGCAACTGTAGGAGTAATGTTGCGTTTATATCATTACTGTTCCTTTCAATCATTGATCCTCTATGGCTGAACTTGAGAGTAATATTTGTATTTGGACCGGCCACTAGCCTACTGAGCTATCGGTCCAAACAGTGTTTGTACATTTTATTTGGTTTTGTCAATAAAGTTCCTTGAAAAAAAAAACCGTTTGTCGCAATACGGGATTTTTCACTAGGGACGCACTATGCGGATACTTCCGAGGTGCGCTCCATTACAACCTGATTTCCTAGTTATTTCCCTTTTCTGACCTTGATCAGCGGTTACCACCTGTCATAAGTAGACATCTTTGCCTACTACTTCCAATTCTTTGTTACATAAAGTAAACTACTGTTCCCTCCCGAGGCTGTTGAACATTCCCTTAGCCTTCTGCATATTGATTTTCCAGCCCACCATTCTGCTTTTCCTGTCTAGGTCATTAATCACTATTTGCAGTTCATCCTTTAAGTTACTTAGGAAGGCAATATCATCACCGAATCGCAGATTAGTGTGATTACTAAGAATAGCGCAGAATACCCTGTGCGCTAGGGATATAAAATTTCACGAAGTTTTGAAGGCCAAAAAAAAGTAAAGAAAACAATTCTTTGCCCAGAAATATTGGAAAGATTTAAAAGATATCAATTATTTATATTAATCGAGATGTAGTAGCTGCATTGTAGCAGAAAACAGCTGTTTTTAGCTTGTTAAATTGGGCGTCTTGATAAATGTCTTGAATAATTATATGACAGCGCAAAGAGAAGGATAAGGCGAGACGACAAGGACGGCGCCGTCCTTGTCTAACCTTGTCTTTGTCTCTTTGTGCTGCCATATATTTTTCTTTTTTTTAGCTGTTTGCTGATTATGTATATGGTGCTCCATTTCTACAGGTTTATAAAAAGAAAAAAGCCGCTTTTCACGGGTCTAGAATGTTGCTGCCATATTTGTTGCAGCGTCCACTGGCGCACGGGAGAGGCAGTTGTGAAAGTGGGGCTGTGTGAACAAGAGCCGCAATAGGATTGTTGGGAAACTAACACAGGCCGGGAATGAGTGAACGAGTGCCGTGAATTCCAAGCAAATATTGATCTTTATTTTTGCTGTAGGCTGCTAGGCGCCTCCGTGCTGCTCCCTCTCTTAGGGTGCCTCGATGCGTGCGCCCTTTTGTAGGGTAGAGTCATTTTGTGAAGGGGTGACTGCCGCCTTCAGACCGCCATTGCGCTTCAGCAGTACTCGTTGAGAGAGACACGGGCATGAAGTTTCTTGGGGCAAAATGCCTGGGCGTCGCTTGCGCGAATGCACGAACAAGTCAAGAAATGATTGGAAGATGTTTCAATTTCCGAAATAACCGAGAAGACGATTTATTTGGCTCGTAAAAATCAAGCGCGCGAAGTGGCAACCCACGGACCTTTCGTGCGTGTGTAACTTTGCCATTTCTGCATTCGTAAAGTTAATCGTTCCTGTAGTGTTTGTTTCTCTTGTATCCTTGACATCTGGTACTTATGCTTCTGTCTTAAGCTCGTTTATGTGTCGATAACACGAAATGGTTAGTTTTTAATCTCTTGTTGCACAATGATGTACAGTACGGTCCCGTGTTAAAGGGAACATGCGATCGCGTGGGGTAAGAGTTTGCGAAGCGCTGTCGCCGACAACTAGCGGGAATGGGTGACACTATTTATGTGCATGCTCGGGAACTGCCGCCAGCCGTCCACACTGCGTATGGGCCTTGTGCGATCAATTGGGAAAGGCTCTCGCTTGAGTGCTTTCTAAAGCGCGGCAGTCGTTGGGTGTCATGTTCCCTTAAACCGTGGACCGCACTGTACTCTTAAGGCCCGACTCCATAGACTCCTCTGCATTCTACGCGCCGGGCGCCGTGCGCGCCAGCGCGGTGAGCGCTGCGCCCCGGCGCACAGAAAAGCGGTACACAAGTGCAAGCCCATGGCCGAGTACGCATAATTAGTGGACCTTGTCGCAAAGGCTCTTCCATCGCTTCGGGAGCATTTTTACGGCCTCTGCGATGAAAGCATGATAATATACACGTCAATTGTTTTTTTTTTTTTGTTCAGGCTCACGAGATGAATAACGAACAAACATATTCAGTATCGTACCTTCAAGCGTGATCCCTGACAAACGTTTCGCGGCCATGTTTCTCCAGAGTCGCCGTTACCTGCTTGTTCTTATGAAGTGCGTGGCCCACCGTTCGTGGCCGCCGTCGTTCGATGGCGGCGATGAGCAGCTCGCTTTTGACTTCATTTAGCTGGCTGCCAGCGAAGGCGACGAGCATCACTTAGGTGGCGATCCACCATTTTGCTCAAAACATGCTTGGAAGAAGACCCGCTAGACCTGCCCCGGAAGACACAGAAGCAGAAAGCCCGCTAATTGGTCTATGCTTGCACGCCGGAACTAGGACGTGCGCTGGTGCGAGCAGCGAGCGCGGCGAATCTGGCACTGCCTGATCCGAGCGTCGTGAACGCGCTCGGCTGTGTCCAAAGAGTTGCTTACGCACTTAACGAGAGGGAAAGCTGAGGGCGCTGCACTTCAGCCATCATCAGCGCGCTAAGAATCACGGCCTGGTCTCCTACTTGGTGCGAGACAGTCGGTTTTTCTTGGGTGCACTGAGTGGTGATACTATAATGTCCATTTTTCATCATCATCATCTCGATGTGCGTTCATAGACCGCACTGAGTGGTGATGCTATAATGTCTATTTTTCATCATCATCATCATCATCATCATCATCTTGATGTGCGTACACAGACCGCAAAAGCCATAGTAGCGAAGGCGCAAAAGCAGACAACGCCAATAAAACGCTTTTGTCTCCCGAAATGCCAACAAAAACTTCTCAAAGTGATTGCGCAACCATATATATTTCCAAAACGTTTTTTTCCTTTTGAAGTGTGCCTATCAGGTACGAACTATTCGTATCCGTGCTGCTGTTATGACCGTGCATGGTCCGCACTTGCGCGCTCTATTGTTCGCCTGTGGGCATGGATATGTGCTGTGGATATGTGCTGTTGGTACAAGGGCTCTAAGTGAGCCTGTTTTGCTTTGTCGAGACCCTGCAAATGCCAAATTGGCCCTGTCAAGGGAACGTCTAGAAAAATACAGACATGTTGCCCTGTGGGAAATAGCCGGAAGTGCTTTCGTTCAATTGTTCCCCCTTCCCGTCGAGAAGCGCTATGGTCAAGTGAGGAATGCCTATTGTCCAAAGGAGACGACGTGCGCTGACATACAGAACAAGAAAGGAGCATGACGCATACGGCCATTAGAGGAATTCCCGGGAATGCAGGAAAGATTTGCAATTGCCGGAAAGGGACAATGCTGGGAGCAGTATGTGGCGCGTACGTGCACTTGGGTTTCAGAGAAGGAAATCCACTTGCCGGAACCACGATATCGGATCTTTGCAGAAGAATAGAAATGTACCTCCTCGCCGTTCCCAAGCTCTATCCGCCAACAAGTGACCACGCCCAACGAAACAATACCGGACCAGTCAGTGCATGAGACCATCAGTGCAGTGATGTGTTCGATTGCATGCCGATATCTGAGGGGCGTGCCCTGGAACTGGTTGGTCAGCATCTTCAGAGAGGGGCTGGACATAGGGGGTTTTAAGGACGTTGCAGAGCACGAAATGAAGCTCTGAGCCCTGGGTAAACGGCTCATCCAGACGCTTCTCGCTATGAACTCTTAACGCTTGCCATTTTGCTGATATACCCTTCTTTTTCATGTAAATAAGTTTTCTCAAAGTGCCGTTAAACCTGCTTGTATATATTTTACCAACTTCGAAGATTCAATCCTTCTTCAACCCGGAGTCTCTGCACGCTACCAAGTGAAGGCCGGGTCGACTTAGCCCCAGCGTCACGACAACTGGTGACCAGCGTTGGGATCTGAATCTACAAGCCACAACATCTGGTGACTGGAGGTGGATCTGAAGGTACAAGCCACAACATCTTGTGATCGGACGTGGCATCTCAAGCAACAAGCAGGAGCAACAATCGGCCAACAAGAAAGCAGCTCGGAACATCGATCGCATGTGTGGGTGAGTGCTTGGCTTTTCTTCTGATGTGGAACAGGTTCTAGAACAGTTTTAGATTTTAGAACTGGTAAAGAGTGTTGTGGTAAAGAGTGCAGCTGTGGCGTAGCGGTAGAACATCCGCCTCGCATGCAAGAGGACCGGGGTTCAAATCCCGGTGCCGCGCAATTCTCCACCGGATGACAAAAAAAAAAAAAAATCCGCGTGTCGATGGAATTGCATATACAGGTTTGGGGTGCGACCTGATGCCGGTGAACACCTCCGGCAACGCACTCCCTCACCAGAACAGGAGTTGGCCACCCTGGTGCAGTAATTGGCCACAACCTCCTATGATAAGCTCCATAAAACCCCGGCCCTCAGTCACCAGCGGCTGCGGAACAACTGACCACGGCGGCGGTCAGACCTGTGACGCAGCAGGGGGTGCTAAGAAAGCCTGGCTCCGCTGGACAGGCCGCCATTGGAAACTGACCCTGGCAACGTTTAATGCTAGAACCCTAGCTAGTGAAGCTAGATTAGCAGTGCTGTTAGAGGAACTAGAGGGCATGAAATGGGATGTCATAGGGCTTAGTGAGGTTAGGAGGCCGAATGAGGCATATACTGTACTGAAGGATGGGCATGTACTGTGTTATCGAGGTTTACCAGAGAGGCGACAACTAGGAGTAGGTTTCCTTGTCAATAAGTATATAGCGGGTAATATAGATGAATTCTATAGTATTAATGAGAGGGTTGCAGGCATCGTAATTAGGCTTAATAAGCGGTATAAACTGAAGGTTGTACAGGCCTATGCACCTACATGTAGTTATGATGACCAGGCAGTTGAAAGCTTCTATGAAGATGTAGAATCGGCAATGCGAAAAGTAAAGACGCAGTATACTGTACTAATGGGCGACTTCAATGCCAAGGTAGGGAAAAAACAGGCGGGAGGCAAGGCAGTAGGTGACTATGGCATTGGTTCTAGGAATAGCAGGGGGGAGTTACTAGTTGAGTTTGCAGAGCGCAATAACTTACGAATCATGAATACCTTCTTCAGCAAACGGAAGAACCGAAAATGGACATGGAAAAGTCCTAACGGAGAGACTAAAAATGAAATCGACTTCATAATGTGTGCAACCCCCGCCATTGTGCAGGATGTAGAGGTAATCGGGAAAGTTCGATGTAGTGACCACAGGATGGTGAGGTCCCGAATTAGCCTAAATCTGAAGAAGGAACGCAATAGATTAGTAAGAAAGAAACCCATCAACGAATTAGCGGTGAGGGGGAGGGCAGAAGAGTTCAGGATCTCGCTACAGAATAGGTATTCAGCTCTAACTGAGGATGGCGACATTACCCTAGAGGCAAGGAACAATAATTTCAGAGATATCATTACTGAGTGCGCGGTAGAAGTAGGCGGTAGGATAGTTAGAGAGGATACCGGTAAGCTGTCTAAGGAGACGAAAGATTTGATTAAGAAACGGCAGAGTATGAAAGCTTCCAATCCAACAGACCAGATCGAATTGGCCGAGATATCAAAGCTAATCAATAAGCGCAAGGTGGCCGATATAAGGAAGTATAACATGGAGAAAATTGAGCATGCTGTAAAGAACGGGGGAAGCCTTAAAGCGGTAAAGAAGAAATTGGGCATAGGCAAAAACCAGATGTATGCGATAAGGGACAAGGCGGGCAACGTCATCACTAATATGGACAAGATCGTCAAAGTAGCCGAGGAGTTCTATACAGATCTCTACAGTAGCCAAAGTAGTCAGGACCGTAATGAGATTGGCGGTAGGGAAAAACAGTCAGACGTTCCACCAGTGACGAAGGACGAGGTCAAGAAAGCACTAGAAACTATGAAAAGGGGGAAATCAGCTGGAGAGGATCAGATAACTACAGATTTGCTGAAGGACGGGGGGGATATCGTGCTAGAAAAACTGGCCACCCTGTATACGCAGTGCCTGGTGTCATCGACGGTACCGGAAGCATGGAAGAATGCAAACATTATCCTCATTCACAAGAAAGGGGACTCTAAGGACCTTAAAAATTACAGACCAATCAGCTTACTGTCTGTTACGTATAAGGTATTTACTAAGGTAATCGCTAATAGAATCAGGACAACCTTAGACTGCAATCAAGCAAAGGATCAAGCAGGGTTTCGGAAACGGTACTCTACTATCGATCATATCCATACCATCAATCAGGTGATAGAAAAATGCTCGGAATATAACCAGCCCTTATACATAGCATTCATTGATTACGAAAAAGCATTTGACTCAGTTGAAACCTCGGCGGTGATGCAGGCATTGCGAAATCAGGGGGTAGACGAGCCGTACGTGAAAGTGCTGGAAGATATATATAGTGGCTGCACAGCAACCATAGTTCTGCATAAAGAAAGTAACAAAATTCCCATAAAGAAAGGTGTTAGGCAAGGAGACACAATCTCCCCAGTACTATTCACAGCTTGTTTAGAGGAGGTATTCAGAGACTTGGAATGGGAGCAGTTAGGGATAAGGGTAGATGGAGAATACCTCAGTAATCTGCGATTTGCTGATGACATTGCCTTGCTAAGCAACTCGGGAGATGAACTGCAAATAATGATTGATGACCTAGACAGGAAAAGTAGAAAGGTAGGCTTGAAAATCAATATGCAGAAGACTAAGGTGATGTTCAACAGCCTCGGGAAGGAACAGGAGTTTACATTAGGTAGCGAAATACTGGAAGTAGTAGGCGAATATATCTACTTAGGACAGGTAGTAACCGCAGATCCGGACCATGAAAAGGAAATAACAAGAAGAATAAGATTGGGATGGAGCGCATTTGGCAAGCACTCGCAGATTATGACTAGCAGCTTACCGGTATCGCTCAAGAGGAAAGTATACAACAGTTGCATCTTGCCTGTACTCACCTATGGGGCTGAAACGTGGAGGCTAACCAAGAGAGTTCTACTTAAGTTGAGGACAACCCAGAGGGCTATGGAACGAAAAATGGTAGGGGTAACATTAAGAGATAGAAAACGTGCAGAGTGGGTCAGAGAAATAACTCAAGTTACCGACATTCTAGTGGAAATTAAGAAGAAGAAATGGACATGGGCAGGACATGTAGTGCGAAGAGAGGATAACCGATGGTCGCTGAGGGTAACAAACTGGATTCCAAGGGAAGGAAAGCGTAGCAGGGGGCGGCAGAAAGTTAGGTGGGCGGATGAGATTAAGAAGTTCGCAGGGGTCAAGTGGATGCAGCTAGCACAGAACCGGGTTAAGTGGAGAGATATGGGAGAGGCCTTCGCCCTGCAGTGGGTATAATCAGGCTGATGATGATGAAAGAGTGTTGAAACGCCTTTAGGTTTGGTAGTTTGCACAGTTGTTTTGAAAGTAGCCGACGCTCGGAGCGATCATGGACCTACAAAAGCTGCAGAAACCGCAACTGTTGCTATTGTGTGAGGAATTGGGAATTGATACAAGTGGTTTGGCACGAAAACCCTTGATTTTAAAGGCAATCACTGATTTGGGAACCGATGATGAGGAGCTCAGTGAAGCATGGAACCTCATCGGACAAAAAAAAAGGAGGAGCAGCTCAGACAGCAGAAAGAGCGGGAAAAAGAGGAAAAGAGGCGTGAGGGTGAAATTGAGAGAGAAGCAAAAAGGCTGGAGCTAGAAATTGAGCTCCGGAAATTAGAAGTAGAGTTGAGCAAGAGGTCGGGCAATTGTCCCCAGCAAGCGGTACCTCTTCTCAACAAGGAGGCAGATTTCAAGATGTCAAAGTACATGCAGCTATATGTGATATCAGGGGATATCGGTCTGTATCTGGCTAACTTTTAGCGAACCTGCGAAAAACTGTCCTTCCAGCGAGACACTTGGTCTCAGAGATTATTGACGGCTCTGCCCTGCGAGGCAGCGGAGGTTGTCGCGCGGTTAAGCAAGGAGGACGCGGACAACTACGAGAAGGTCAAAGCGGAACGCTACTAAGTCCAGGGAGGAGAGTTACCCTGAATGCCTGTACAATTTAAGAGTCAATTTGGGCGAGTGGCTAAAGAGCACAGATTCCTACAGTGATAGGGACGCTGTAGTCGAGCGGATTCTTTTGGAGGAGTTTTATATCTGCCTCCCAGAAAAAGAAATTGGTTAAAGGACCGAGGCGACATTAAGTCGGCAACTGAAGCTGCCGAACTCATTGAGGAGTATGCTTCGCGCCGACAATTCAGCAGCCCAGCAGTGGATAGGCCCCGCAATCCCAAGTTGAGTGTGAATAACCGTCAGGAAAGGCACTTTGCTAGAGTTGAAAACGAAGAAGGGAAGGCTTCTTCTGGCAAACTCCCTAGAAAGGACGGCAGTGAGAAAAGTGGGAAAGTGACCAACGCGCAGAACACAAAGAACAAGCTTGAGGCTAGGAAGCCGCTGACATGTTTTAGGTGTAATGAGCAGGGTCACATTGGCGTCAACTGCCGGAAAGCAAAGATTGCTTTCTCGTATGTCAGTGACTGCGATGAAAACATGAAGCTTTTGGAACCTTACATGCATGACCTAGTAGTCAACGGGAAGCCTTGCAAGATACTGCGCGATTCGGCCGCAACGATAGATGTTGTCCATCCGGCGTATGTGTCGCCTTCCGACTATACAGGACAGTGTGCATGGATCCGCCAGGTAGTGGAGGAACAGAGTGTGTGCTTGCCAATCGCGAACGTGGTCATCGAGGACCCTTTCGGCGAGTTAACAACCGAGGCTGCCGTTTCAGGAAAGCTTCCTAAGTGCTATCCGTATTTGTTTTCCAACAAATCGGACATGCTACTGTGAAAGAGGGGCATCCTTTTCGGAGACAGAGTTGTGCAAGCCTTAACACGTTCAAAGGCGCGAGAACTAGCTACACTGCTCATTCCAGAAAAATCCACAGCGAAGGAAACGGCAGTTAAAACAGTGGTCGATGCGGAAGATAGCAGGTCAGAAAACTTTGAGAGCGAGGCATCTCAGATAAGTCAACTTGAAAGTGAGCTTGATGAGACGCGGAATGAGGACGTTCTTGAGAGTAACCTCTTGCCGCCAGTGTCTAGTAATCGTACGATACTTTTAAGTGGAACCCGAGAGGACTTAGCTATGGAGCAAGCCAATGATCCCAAGATACAGGAGATAAGGGAGCGCCACCGCGCCACTAAGACAGCAAAGAATATTTCTTTCGAGATGAAAAAGGGAGTGCTGTATCGCTTATTCAAGGATAAGCGCGGAGTAGAGCGGGACCAATTAGTCGTTCCCCGCGAAGACTTACTGCGACTTTCCCATGGCAGCTCGTGGTCATGTCACCTTGGAAAATTTGGAGGACGCTTAAGCTTCGCCTTCAAGAGTGGAACGCGATAGCGTTATTGCACCTCGTTCGCGCCGCCCACTCATTCGCTCGGTATGCTCTTGAGTCACACAAAGATAGTTTTCATACTCGACACTTCTAAGTGCACTGTACAACTTTTTTCTAATTATTTGTTCAAACAAGTGCTTCTCACAATCTACATTATCGCACTGTGTTGTGCACACTACATCGTTTCGTGCTCCCGTGTTCCTTTAGCATTCACACGCACTGAGTATGTCGGTCAGTCAGCACACACATACACACACACCAAACTGGTATTTTCACTCACGTCCTCTATCTCGCTTGGGAGCACCACGCAGAAGCATGATTCCTCGGAAGCAGCTCGGCACACATCGCAGGGGACGCTTTCCCAGCAGAAGCGCTACGGCGCAGCGATCACGTCAGAGGCGTCCGGCATCAGACGCTGCACCTAGCAATCGCGCTGTGAGCGGAAAGAGGAGCCGCGTCGCCTAAACACCACTGTTCGAGTGACGCACGCTGGATGTTGGAAGGCGAGAGAGCGTGAAAACTTATTAAACGCAAGGGTATTGGGGCATCCTCGCACCGGTGCCCGCGCGGCCCGAAGGGGAGAAGCGGGTCAGCGAAGATAGTGATCTAAAGAAAGGAAAGACGCTTGATTCTACAACCCGTGAGGGTGCACGGCGAAACAGGGGCGAGTGGCGCGCCACGTGTCGGGGCAGCGCCGCACATTGCGAGGAGGGGTTCTTCTGTGTTTGTCGCAAGATGGCTCTGCATGTGCGCAGAGCGCAGAAGAAATGTAGCGGAAACGTACTTCGCTACTCGTGTAACTGCGACTTCTGTAAGTAACATGCTCATAATTACCGATATACACCGCAGTATAACGTTCTACGGCACGTTTCTAAGGCAACACCGCATTCACTAGAAGCGCTTTTGTACCGCTTTAAAGCATCGAACTCGTGACTGAGTGGTAGCGTCTCCGTCTCACACTCCGGAGACCCTGCTTCGATTCCCACCCAGCCCATCTTGGAAGTTGCTTTTTATTTATGAAGTGCATGCCGGGATTTATCGCTCACGGCCAACGCCGCCGACGACACCGGCTTTTCTGCGACACGAGCTCCTTAACGCTACCGCGTTAATAAGGAAAACAAAGCAGAGGCTGTTGCAAGAATACTATTGGCCTGGATGTTTTAAGGACACGGAAAATTTTGTACGGTCATGCGACACGTGTCAGCGGGTTGGAAAGGCGCAAGATATGTGGAAAGCTCCGATGGTGTTAATACCAATCATTACCGAGCCGTGTCACCGGTTCGTAATAGATGTAGTTGGGCCACTTCCTGTGACAGAGTAAGGGTACCGTTATATCCTCACTATGTTATGCCCAGCCACAAAGTTTCCAGAGGCTGTTCCGCTGCACGAGGTGACGTCCGAGAGTGTAGTGGATTCGCTGCTGTCAGTGCTTGCACTAGTTGGATTCCCTTCCGAGGTCCAAAGTGATCAGGGTAGCGTTTTCACAAGTGTCCTCACTACCTCATTTCTCGAGCGATGCGGCATTAAGGAAGTGCATAGCTCGATCCACCATCCGCAGAGCAACAGCGTAGAAAGATGGCATTCTGTTCTCAAACGAGTCCTGAGGGGACTGTGCTATGAAAACAAGCGCGAATGGGATACCTGCCTGCCTTCAGCACTTCTCGCTTTGCGGTCAGTGCCGCACGAATCCACTGGATTTAGCCCAGACGAGTTGGTGTACGGAAGGCCACTGCGCTCAACTTTGCGAATGGTGCGCGAAGCCTGGGAGGGGCGCGGAGAAGACCCAACAGTAGTATAGAATTCATTCTGAACCCCTTGAATCGCTTACATAACACTAAGGAACTCGTTGTGGCCAGCATGAAGTCAGCCCAGGCTCGTTCCAAAGTGTACTATGATAAGTCAGCCCGTCAAAGGACGTTTCGTATCGGGGACCAGGTGATGTTGCTGAGAGGTTCAACGCAGAATAAGCTCGAAGTACAGTGGGAAGGACCTGCTGAAGTCGTTGCAAAGCTTTCTAACACTAACTACGCAGTGAAAATCCCCGGTAGGCGTAAAGAAGTGCGCATTTATCATTGCAATCTTATGAAGCCTTATTTGCAGAGGGAAGCCGTGGTAAATCTAACGTTAAACCTTCCCGAGGAGATGGGGGATAACTTGATTTGCCTCAGCGGAAAAGAAAGAAACGCTCAGGAGCTTCTCAAAAAGACGGAGCATAGAGGAGAACTAGAGAAATCCCAGCTGTCCGATCTGGGCGAGATAATAACACAGTTTGAGGCCTGCTTCGTGGACAGGCCAGGCAGGACTGATTTGGCTGAGCACGATATTGAGCTGACTTCAAACGTGCCAGTGCGATCAAGGTGCTACCGATTTTCTCCAAGGCAAAGAGAAATTCTGGATAGGGAAGTAACTCGCATGCTGGAATTTGGAGTAATAAAACCCTAGGAAAGCGATTATGCTTCGCCTATGATCTTAGTAGAAGCTCCAGGTAAAGACCCTAGGCCTGTGGTAGACTACCGAAAGCTAAATTCTCTGACCAGGGATCAAGTGTATCCTATTCCGAATATTGAGGAGAGAGTAGAACAGGTCAGTAGAGCGGCATATGTGACTACGCTGGGCCTTACTCGAGGATACTGGCAAGTACCGCTCACTGAACGCGCCAGCAGATACGCGGCTTTCGTCACTCCGACGGGCAGCTACCAGCCGACAATGATGAGTTTCGGGCTCAAAAATGCTCCATTTTGTTTTTCCCGACTCATGGATAGGGTTTTAAAGGGGTGTAAAACATTCGCGGTGCCTTATTTAGATGACATTGCGGTTTTTTCCGACTCATGGGCAGACCATATGGTACATCGAAGAGCTGTACTGAGCCTTTTGCGTCAAGCTGGGCTAACCGTAAAGGCCGAGAAATGTTGCCTGGCAAGGGTGACCGTGGACTACTTGGGTCACAATGTAGGTCAAGGTTGCAGGAAACCCAGCGAGATTAAGATTTCTGCGGTAGCAGACTACCCGCGGCCGAGCACGAAGACGGAAATTCGGGCATTCCTGGGGCTGACGGGATACTACAATCACTACATCCCTAACTATTCAGCTTTGGCTAGCCCTCTGACCGACGCTCTCCGCAAGACAGAACGACAAATGTAGTCTGGGACGAACAAAAGGAAGCCTCTTTCCTAAACCTGAAGGCTGTGCTGATTAGCCGTCCGGTATTGCGAGCTCCAGACTATGACCGAGAATTCACGGTCTAGTGTGATGCAAGTGATCGAGGGCTAGGTGCTGTTCTCTGCCAGAGAGATGATGACGGTAATGAGCACCCCGTGCTCTATCTGAGGAGAAAACTGAGTTCTAGAGAGAGGGCTTATTGCGCGCCAGAGAAAGAGGGCTCTTGCATTGTATGGGCCATTCAAAAATTGCAGTGCTATCTTGGAGGGGCCAAATTCACCGTAGAGACGGACCATTGTCCCCTGGCGTGGCTGCAAACTGCGACATCGAAGAACAGTCGCCTCCTGAGGTCCAGCTTGATTTTACAGCAGTACAATTTTGAAATAAGATACAAAAAGGGGAAGTTAAATGGGAATGCGGACGCGCTTAGCCGCTGTTTCTAAGCGGTTCGAGGTGTTCCTCACCATGTATCCAAATTGATAATCAGGTTTTTTTTTTCGTGCGCTTGTATATGTGTGACTATGTAAAGCAGCACGTTTGGTTTTCTAGGCATACGTGGGTCCTGAACGTCTTGAGTGTGGGCTTTTCTCGGACAACGATGTCAGCTTTCTTTTCACCTGGTCTCTTCAGACGGGAGCCGAGTGCTTGCTTAGATATGTGGTTGAGTTTCAGAGACAGCTCAAGCAATTTGGCCTACGACAATCAAGACAACGGGACAAGCAACAGCGATCTTCAAGCGTTCATGTGCAGGCCATTAAGTCGTCTCTTCATGCAGCAGCTGCAACTGCTGCCCTCCGTGACTCTTCTGGCGGGGGAGGAGGCAGTTATGACCATGCAGGGTCCGCACTTGCGCGCTCTATTGTTCGCCTGTGGACATGGATATGTGCTGTTGGTGCAAGGGCTCTAAGTGATCCTGTTTCCATGGATCCTTTTGTGTGAGCCTGTTCCCTGCAAATGCCAAATTGGCCCTGTCAAGGGAACGTCTAGAAAAATACAAAGAAATGTCGCCCTGTGGGAAATAGCCGGAAGTGTTTCGTTCAATTGTTCACCCTTCCCGTCGATGAGCGCCATGGTCAAGTGAGGAATGCCTATTGTCTAAAGGAGACGACGTCCGCTGACGTACAGGACAAGAAAGGAGCATGACGCATACGGCCATTAGAGGAATTCTCGGGAATGCAGGAAAGATTTGCAATTGCCGGAAAGGGACAATGCTGGGAGCAGTATGTGGCGCGCACGTGCCCTTGGGTTTCTGAGAAAGAAATCCACTTGCCGGAACCACGATATCGGATCTTTGCAGAAGAACAGAAATGTACCTCCTCGCCGTTCCCAAGCTCTACCCGCCAACAAGTGACCACGCCCAACGAAACAATAGCGGACCAGTCAGTGCATCAGACTATCAGTGCAGTAATGTGTTCGATTGGATGCCGATATCTGAGGGGCGTGCCCTGGAACTGGCTGGTCAGCATCTTCAGAGAGGGGCTGGACATAGAGGGTTTTAAGGACGTTGCAGAGCACGAAATGACGCTCTGAGCCCTGGGTAAACGGCTCATCCAGACGCTTCTCGCTATGAACTCTTAACGCTTGCCATTTTGCTGATATACCCTTCTTTTTCATGTAAATAAGTTTTCTCAAAGTTCCATTAAACCTGATTGTATATATTTTACCAACTTCGAAGATTCAATCCTTCTTCAACCCGGAGTCTCTGCACGCTACCAAGTGAAGGCCGGGTCGACTTAGCCCCAGCGTCACGACACTGCTCAAAACTAAGCCAACAGGTGAAAGAGCTATCGGTTATAATGCATACATTTCACACTGCTTGTTCTCTCTCTTTTTGCAATTTATAGTCACAATATTGAATGTTAGGGCATTGTTTATGGTAGAGCACGTTTATTTTTGCATTAGTTCTGGCCAAAATGTTGTGGTTCTGCACTGGGTAGTTATCCGGCCAATGATGCTTTGGGCGCCCATGGGGTCTGAACTGGTCGTCGGAAAACTCCATGTAAACTCCCATAGATGGCAGCACAGCTTTCCCTCTAGAAAAGAATAAGAAACTCTTTGGCTATGGCCCATGCGTCGCGCATGCGCAGATTTCATCTGGCTGGTGCGTGCGCATCCAAGCGAGCAGGGCGCACGCTTCGAGGGCCCATGCAGTTGAGCCTTTACGTTGTGAGCGCTTTATTAGGGGCACCAATGTGCCGTTAATGTGCGCACATGTGTGCGCAGTGGAAAGCATGTGTAAGCCGCAGTAGAACGTAAGGTGAGCTCTAAGTTTGCCTTTTATATGAAAACATGCGGAACATGTTGAGCCGGCTTCCCGGAATTTTTACTCTTGTGCCGCTGTCCAGCGTGCATGTTTGTGTATGTGCAAGATGAGGCGTGTGGAAAAGCTTGAAGCATGTGTGTCTATGAAAAGCATGTCAGGGCAGGACTCAAAATGACTAATTTAGTGATCGTTAATAATTATTTACTGCTATCTAAAATTACCATATAACTGGGTATTTGGATATGAGCCACGCGATCACGCATTGTCTAGGCGTTCAATTTCCTTTCCTCACTCGATGATCGGTGAGATATCTTAACGCCTGAAAAGAGGTGAGTGACGAACATTTTATGAATACGTGGCCGCTTAACAACAGACATTAGTTAAGGATGATGACAGGATTCAAGGAAAAAGAAAGGCGCCAAAGCACCAAATAATCTGACACGTTCAAGATGTTTTTACCCAATCTGCATATTTACCACCTGCAGTAAGCTAACCAAAAAAGAAAACCGAAATTAAGAACAGCTATTTAAAATCTTTGTGGAGCAGGAAACGTCCATAAAGTAAAATAATGAGTAACAAAATGAAAGAGAAAAATGTGCCAAAAGTGGCAAGTTTTATGGTATGTAAAACCGTGCAGAAAAAAGTATAAATTACTTTTGAAACTACAATGAAACATTAAACGTAGCCCGGATGTATTGGGTCGATGATACATGGTGCTCGACTGTTAATCATGAGGACATGGGTGCGACTGAGTCGCGCAGTCTTAGTTTCTAGAAGTGGAAAACACGGTGACGTGTACAAGTTTGATGTCAGACAAAAACACTCATGTTGTCTAAATTTCTGATGCCCTTCATCACGGCTTCGCCACAGCCGATGTCGCGGAATCACAAATAGGGGCTATGAATGTGATATTGGTTAAAATACATGATGGGAATGATTGTTGAAGTCGGAGCAGTGGAGAGCTTTAGAGTAAGTATCTAAAAGAGTTAAAAGTAAAAATACGAAAAGAAAACGGGTGTGATACCTGATTTATGTCCATCATAAGGTTATCCCAAATAAAGTTTCGCGCTTAAAAATGCGCATGTAATGCAAGGAATGCAGCCTCAAACGACAAAACTGCCACCATCATTGCAGTTTCACTGACACCGGAAACAACCATTCAATATTACTGCTACAACGCCACCTACACAGGGCTCAAATCCCATCAATAAGTAATCTATCACAATCATTTCCGTCTACTTAGCGTTGCAACGTTCAGTCCATAATTGGGTCTCCTTATGTCTGGTTCGATAATAATATTTGAAATTAGAAGGTGCGACAAGTTATTATTTTTTGTCTCCTGGAGGCAAGAGGTTTGTTTGATCAAATTTACATATTGATTAAATGAGCGAAACACTCAGACACAACGAATGAGTACGAACTCGTTCTGTATGTGTGTGTGTGTGTGTGTGTCTCGCACATTTAACCGAGATGGATAGTCACCAACTAGCCCAACTAAAGTTCTACCAGTGTCTTTACGCTGCCGGCTTGTATCATAGGTTCTGCTGCAGGAAGATAAGTCGAAAATATGACTTTAAAAGTAAATATTACAAATATTTTTCAGATATTCATAGTGCCAATGCGAAAACTTTGTGTCCTCCCCGCACCGTTAAAGCCGCATACCTTTTAACACAACGATTTTTACACTTTCCTACCCGACGCCATTTGTTAAGGTGCCTAGATGCCCGCATTCTCCTCCGCCGCCCTTGGCTCGCTACGGAGTGGGCAACCCAATTGCGGACGTCGTAGCAGACGACGCAGTTGTCTCCACCCTGCACGGCGGCGGAGTGGGGTGCGCGCATCGAATGACGTTAATTTCCCTCCCTACCTTCTCTTTTCTCCTGCTTTCCCCCTCACACGCGGGGACACTGTGTGGTTGTAGCGTGCGTCATAAACGAAAACGGGCACGCAATTTGTATCTCGGTACCTCAAGCGTGGGGAAAGTCGGCGGGCAGTGCTGGCACTCAACGACAAAGCTTCCATAAGTGATGTCCTTAGAGTTTTATTTTTGACTGTTGCTACCAATGATAGAACGGTCTATCGTCTGGGTCAACAAACTCTTGAGCAGTTTGTGCAGGAAATGCTTGGCGTGGAACTACAGAAAGAAGTTCCAGCTGCGCATACACTGCATCACGGGCCTCGATCCACACAGCCAGTTCGACTTTCAGCACCTTAAAAACAAATTTAGAGATAGTTATGCTTAGCCAAATCTGTAATTGGAAGTTTTGAACGTATTTCGGCTATTAAGGCTCCAAATAGACACTCCA
The DNA here is from genome assembly GCF_055883805.1 of Amblyomma maculatum. Taxonomy (NCBI): domain Eukaryota; kingdom Metazoa; phylum Arthropoda; class Arachnida; order Ixodida; family Ixodidae; genus Amblyomma; species Amblyomma maculatum. The sequence goes on from NC_139346.1 coordinate 73,458,805, forward strand.
TTAGACGTCCGATTCAGATAGCCCATGAGCGTATTTTTTTTTTTTTTTTTTCAATTTTCACTCTGATGAAATGCGGCCGGCCGGAATTCGATGCTGCGGCTCAGCGACTTTATTGTTTTTCTGGACGTTACGACATTTAAAAGAAGGACAACATCACTCGATCTTGCACGGAATATACTAGTACACGCCAAATTTTACAGCACGGAGCGCCTACGGAGGAGAGTGCTCCAACCAGCGTGCGGTTGGAGCACTCTTATATACCAGTTTATACCGTTTCCTCCGCTCAACAGGCAATCGTCGTATTTTTACCCCTTGACGTCTGTACGCCATCGACCCCATAAGAAAACGAATTTCAGTTACATTACTCCTCACATCTATTATCCTCTTCTTTCATTAGTATTTCCAGGTTCTCCTCAGCAAGCGTTACGCTTGGGCCTCCCTGGCGATTGTGGGATAAAAAAGGCGATACAAAAGGAGCAAAGCGGTCGTCTTATATATACATGGCGTCTGCTTCTGAGCCGCCTCATTGTTAGCTCCCGTTGGCCGCTAGCTGGCGCCACATGTCTCAACAAAGCAGATTGCCTATGGTCATGCGTGGCGTGCGCTACACGCATGTTGGTCGTTGCAGGCTTAAAAGACAGAGTACAGAAGCCGATGTTCATTTCTTGTAACTTTGAGATTTAAAAAATGACAACAAATGACAGCTACAATGAGTCTGAATAGTGCGATTGAACAAAGTTATGTCCTCATTTCCGTGCTTCTTTTTCTCGAGCAAGTTTTGTTTTCGGCTCACATACTTTTCAGTTGCGATTTCTAATTTTCATTAAAATGTTATATGTACTTAAAATACCGTAATTCCGGACCATAGTCTGGACCCTGACTGTAGCCCGCAGGGGCATATTTTGGCTCAAAATTCAGTTTTCTTTTTAGCTTAGATATACCGTACTTGCTCTAGAGACCATAGGGACGAATTTTGGTAGAGAACAAACTTTTATATTAGACTGTGCGCAAGGAGATTTAATGTAAAGGAAGAATATTAGAAATTAAAATTGCGCATTATATTATACTGCAAGGATTTCAGTTCTAGAACCGCTATAAAAACGGTTCTTTACGATGTCTGGCATGAAATCTATTTGTCTGCGTCTGCTAAAAGAATTTATTCTGCGTAAGCGATATCGCGAAAATGGCACCACAAGAAACTTTAAGCTACACATGAAAGCGCAATACAGCACGAAAAGCTGAGAGCCTATGAGAAGATAAGAATGATACCTGCAAAAGATGCAGTGCTTTGTGATGATTTCAAACTTAAAAGTGTGAGGTTTGGAATCTTGGTGCCGTATATGACAATGAGAGTTTCCTGAAAAGATTTCACTAGAGAACAAGCATGGAAGTCTGGCACAACTGTCGGCTCCTCATCACGAATACTGAACAGTATCTTGTAGAATCGTAGTTGCTACAGCGGCAGTAGTGCCCGGGCTTCTGATCATACCGCTATTGGGGAGCCTGTTACAGATACACCTCCTCGCGCTGGTCCTCACAGCTAGCCGTGCTAGGATCTTTAAGACTTCCGACGGGTCCGCTGCGAAGAACGGCGCTCAAGCTAAGGGGAAGGTTGGAGCAATCAGAGCGGGTAAACGGGAAAGAGTAGAAGGAGCTGCCACTGCCTGCTCGTTCGGCGCGCAATGCCGTAGCCGCCAGCGCCGAGTCGAGTGACTGCTCCGAATTACGAATAAAATGGGGCAGGCGGTTTCTGCAGCACACTTGTGGCGCGCTGCGGCAGGTACGTGCACCGAATGGCTTTCCCTTGCAGGCCGGACCGTAGGAGCCATAGCGGCTGCTCTGGCTGCCGGAGTGCTCAACTCGCGCCGAAAGTGTCGGGGAGTGCGTCCGGGGTCTTCGGGGAGGTCTTCTAGGATATTTAGACCCACAGGTGAGGTGAAGTTTCGACAGCCAGGAAGTCGCATCCACCACTTCTACTTTGATGTGCGCTTCTGACGAGGCCTTCACTCCGGTTGGTCGGCCAGGGTCATAGCGACTAACCGTGGCACGTGTCTTTGTGGAGGCGTCAGGATGTTTCCAGGCAATGCACTTCTCGGGAAACTTGTCATTACTCTCCGCAACCTGGCATTTGCTGCCACTAATATTGGCAACAAAACCCCCTGAGTTCTCGGATTGGTAATGGGATCCCAGCGACGGCGTTCCTGAAAACGCGTACTTCTTGAGTGGGCTGTCGTGGACAGCTGGTGAACAAACAGAGTCGCAGGACAACGTACGCCGCAAACGCTCGGGGCTTTTGACTCGTAGTTCCTGTGACTTGAATTTCTTAAAGGCTCTGCAGCTTAGTTCAACTTCCGTGAAATAAAGCTGAACCGATGGTAACTGGCGAATACTCTCTTCCCCAACTGACCTGTGAAACTTGGAAACCATATGACCTGCGTTGTCAGTTAATGTGTACACGGGGATCTTAGTACCTGTTGACGAGAAGGAAGGCGAATCAGGGCAAAGGCTTCTGTCGCTCCATGGTTTCAATCCTATGGTGGTCGGAATGAATAATTTTGTTCGTGGCTTTGGAATCGGCTTAGTGCTTACATGCGCTGCATCCGCTACAGTGTAGGGGGCGTCTTGAGGTTGAACTGTCCAAGGCAGGTTTGTCCCTGCTGTCCCTGCTGCATCGTCAGATGGCTGTGGTAGCGGTGGCAGCGTCTCAAGACTAATTTTAATACCTTGGTGATGCCGGGAGCTCGACTGTGTCGTCGAAGGCTGTGGCAGGATACTGGTCATGCTGTTACATAATCGCGAGTCTAGTATGCGGGAACAGGAAGGTGACAATTGGTAAGGTGCTTTAGGCACAGCGGTAGAGGTCCTCGACATCAGACTGCTGGTGCTTGACTGTGTTCTGGCGACGCTTACTGAATCACATTCTTGTTTCGCCGTTCTACTTGGTAGCGACCTGCTGCCGTGCGACTGTGAAGTGGCAGCAATGAAATCATTTCCCATCCCCTTGCTTCCATATTTTCGAGCAGATCTAATAAGCCTTACGCGCCGAGAGAAAGGTCGTGCTTCACCCGTCTCAAACGTGGAGCCGTATGACAGGCAGGGACTGTTCAAGACTGCGCTTTCACAATGCGTCACTCCTGGCATCACAGCGTTTCGACCGAGGCTCGTGCACGGAGCCCCGATGTACAAACGGTCACTGGTGAAGCGGAATGTGGTGCTAACACGAGGTATTTTATAACCCGACTTTTCCTGCACACATTTCCGGAAGCGCTCGTACCGGAGATCCCTGCTGTCTTCCGGAATGGGGAAGTCAGAAGGTGTGCGCTCTTTTGTGTGATACGAAGAGCTGCGCAGGTTACGGTAGTAGCTCAGAGCGGTGACCAAGAGGAACGCTACCGGGACAAGGAGCATCGTCGCAACCGGCAGAACGGCGGCTCGCACGGGTCGCCATGCAACGGACTCGGGCAGGCAGAGCAGGCTGGCCCGAGCGGCATAGAAGTTCGGTGGGCAGCTGCACACTGAGCGCAGGCAGCGAGCGTGCTCGTTGCCGTGGCTGCACTCGGCGTTGCTCAAGCAACGATCATTCAAGCGTCGTGGTGCGATGCAGGAGAAGCTGCCTTCACGTCGCGTTAGCACTGGAAAGGCCTCTGGGCAGCCGCAGCGCCTTGAAGGCAAGCAGATCAAGAAGTGAACACAGTCGGAACGCAGGCGGCACGGTGATCCCGGGCCCACTGTTCGATTGTTGCGTCTGGTTGTCGCCCCTACGGATCCGCCTAGCAATGTCCCGAGCGCGTCATGGGTCGTCGGCTCGCTTCGCTCAGGCTGTTCGTTTATCTGTGCATGCCTTAGCTCTTGTACAGCTGACATGATATGGACAACGCCAGTTCTTCTTCTTCTTCTTCTGCCTTGATAAATGGCACATACCCACGGAGGGGGTATTGCCAGGGTTCATTGTGAACTGCCGAATTTCCTACAGATGCTAAATTAGTGTACTAAATTAATTATCAAGTAAACGAAAAACCTAAGACTTAGGATCACAGAATTGAAAGAAAGAAAAAATAGGTAGCCAAAATTTGGAAGTTTGTAAATTTGGAATACAATTAGAAAATGAATCTGTCCGCAGCTGTGATGTAGTTATGTAAATAGTGACAAATGTGAGGCCACGCAAATCCTTTTGCACTTGCACCGAATGTGAGTGAAAGTGGGATCGACAACGTAAACCCCAAGTGTGCTATCAAAATTTCTAAACCACCCTTCTCTGATGTGCATACCTTCAGCAAGCGAGAAGGAAATGTTGAATATTTTCAATCTCAACGGAAGCCTCACATATGTAAATATTTAGGTATGGAATCCTGCTTTCATGGCAGTGAGCGTTACCTCACACTGCCGTGATTTACATGAACGAACTTTCCATGAGTATAAGCGACGTTGGTATTCTACCGTAGATAGGAAGAGACCATTGCATGAGGCGGCTATGTGTTGATAACGCTGAAAACGGGACATTTCAAATATGATGATATTTGGAATGGTACATGAAACAGGTGCATCATGAGATGACTTTGCCAAGAAATCTGCCGCTTGGTTCTGAACATTACCGCAGCGACCGGGGACTCAGATAAAGCGTATTTCCTTCACCCGTCCAGGTATGAAATACTTCAGTGAGCGGCTCAAAAGACGATTCAGTGCTGGCTCTAGTGACTATAAAAACAAAAAAGAGTCTGATAGAAAAATTATTTTTGACAGATTGCAGGAAACGTTTGAAAGTGCAAGCACAATCGCCATACACTGCCAAAAATATCGGTGTGTAATCTGGGACGCGGACCGAAAAACTCTAGGAAAGAGCCTTAACAAATTTCAATAGCTGCTTTGTGCGCGGTCTTAGACGTATCAGGGTTGATTAAAGTGTGATCAGGCAACGTTTCAAGGTGATCAAATAGGAGACTGGATATTGAAGCGAAAAGCTTCACTACAAGAGTCAGATAACTTCGCGTATGCCGTGTCGTCATAGCCAAGGCCAGCGGCGCAGCCCCCTAACCAAGCCTCGCAGGCCTTGCCTAGGAGCGCTTTAGAGGTATGTGACTCCTCCTCATTAAAAAGTCTTCATCTGAGATTCGAACCGCCATCCTTCGGATCACCAGCCGAGCGCTTTACCGCTGTGCCACAGTTTTCTTTCTTTGTTGCCTAATTTATTGTCAGATTTTGCACATAGATAACATTACTCCACACACACACACACACACACACACACACACACACACACACACACACACACACACACACACACACACACACACACACACACACACACACACACACACACACACACACACACACACACACACACACACACACACACACACACACACACACACACACACACACACACACACACACACACACACACACACACACACACACACACACACACACACACACACACACACACACACACACACACACACACACACACACACACACACACACACACACACACACACACACACACACACACACACACACACACACACACACACACACACACACACACACACACACACACACACACACACACACACACACACACACACACACACACACACACACACACACACACACACACACACACACACACACACACACACACACACACACACACAGAGATAATATTACTCGACAAATACACAACATGGGTTAAAACCACGTGATTTGGGCGCTGCATGATCAATAACAAATCAGCCATTTGCCATAAAACTTCCATTCTCGGAAGCCACTCCAGCACTTCGTCTTGTGTCTTGAAAACTTCAATAACACACGCAACGGTTTGCGAAAATACTGCCGTATTTTCCTCGCATCAACGTCTGCATCTCTGAAATTCATTCTCTAGCATGTTATTGGGCCTGCACAGTATCTGGCGATACCGCTGCGCTACGCCCCGGGTTTCATTCTTTTTTTCATGGAAGTATTTCGAGCCAATTTAACCAGGTCGCATCCCGCAACCCATCAATACACAGGTACACCAGCACTTTGGACACTAAAATTCCGGCAGACATATACATGCATCTATAAAGGTGACCAGGAAGGAGGTCGATCCTGCGCAGAATATACTCCCCAAACAGGATAGTAGAGCATACTAAACATCAAAGCATGATCTCCAAAAAAAGCTTTCACATTCCCGTAAATATATCCAGACATTCGAACCGGCAAGGGTGTCGCGAGTGGGCGCCGAAAAGCAGGCGAGAAACGGGTCGATTTCCTGCCATCGCTCGAGAAAGAAACCATCTGCGCTCTGCAAGTACGAGCTTCTAAGAGCACATGCAGGTCGCGGGCCTCCCTAGTACGAAGGAGGCTGAAGAAAAAAGAGAAACGAAAGCCTTACAGGGCTTGGCCAAGAATCGCAGGAGACAATAAGAACACAACATGTACATGGTCGTGCACATGGTGACAAATTATTGGTTCACCGAGTCACAGCGCCTCTAAAGTGAAATTAGTAACAAAATAAACAAAAGATTTTTACTTAGCTTTGAATCAAAGCGCATTTTGTAAGAAAGGGAGTAAATATTTATTAAACAAGATTCTTGCTTCACGCTGCTGAAGTGCCACGCTTTCTTATGTCTCTGTCTTTGTGGCAAACAAATGCCTAAAGCCCGCTAAGCATTGCCGTTCTCTAAAACCGGCAGCAATAGAATATTGAGCATTTTGTCGCTGAAATGTGGTTTGAGGCCATCTTCAAACACAGGAAAAGCTTCATACGTCTTTGGTTTGTCATGAGCGCACGACACCGTGCAGCGGTAAGGAAGAATGGGTGCTGAGGCAAGCGGCTCAAGCCTCGCTGGACACCGCCATGTAACCGTCACCCAAGGGTGCTTCAGGCGAACGCTATTTCCGTAAAATAGGGTTCGCCCCAAGCGTTAACTCAAGATCCCAAACATGCCTTATCATCTGCGCATGCGAATTTCTACTCCCAATGCTCCTTGTGGCCCCAAAGCTTGGGTCCCATATTATAAATCTCTCTAAGACGTGCCCTATGGTTAGGGGCCACGGCGAAACGGCCACTGTAGCATCATGTGGGGATGCCTTACAAAGACCACTAAAGGTTTAAACTGCAGAAAATTAGAACCTTCACCAATATTGTGCTCTGACAAGGCAAAAAATTTCTAACATCATTATCGGAAGTAATAGGGGTGGACATTCCACTGCGAGCCCTGTGGGTGGGAAGCGATCAGAAAGTTCAAGCAGTGTCTACAGGGACAGCTATTCATAGGTGGTACCAGGAAGCCGAGATGCAAAGGTGAATTGAGAAAAGTAATTCTCAGCAAGAAGGTTATAATAATAAGAGGAAGCCTAAACCTAAAGTTAAGTGAGAGGAAGGACTCCCTGGTAGCTCATAACTGCTGACTCAGACGTCATCATCATCATCAACCTGACTATACCCACTGCAGGGCAAGGCCACTCCCATATTTCTCCAATTAAACCGGTTCTCTGCTAGCTGCATCCACTTGGCCCCTGTGAACGTACCTTAACCTCGTCAGCCCACCTAACTTTCTTCCGTCCCCCGCTACGCTTTCCTTCCCTTGGAATCTAGTTTGTTACCCTAAGCGATCATCAGTTATTCTCTCTTCGCATTACATGTCCTGCCCATGCCCATTTCTTCTTGATTTCCACTGGAATGTCAGTAACTTCAGTTGTTTCCCTGACCAACACTGCACGCTGCCTATCTCTCAATGTTACCCCTACCTTTTTTCGTTCCATAGCCCTCTGCGTTGGCCGCCATTTAAGTAGAACGCTCTATGTTATCCTTGTTGTGCCGGTGGGGTTATCACACAGTAGCCCATCGTCAACAGAGTTGTGCCAAGAAGTGGGTTGCGTAGCGCTCGTCACCCGTTTCGTGAACGAGGGCTGTCAGCTCCCTGGCCGGTAGCGATGAATCAGAGTCGGCGCTGGTGAGATGAAGAAAAGGCTTTATACACTATTCACAGGCATTTACACAATGAGTTCGGCTCTGGGGCCGAAAGCTAACATAGCCATACGCGAATGTTCTCGCGCAGCGACGGCCGGGGAGATTCCGCCGCGTCCGCTCTCTCAGGGGGCGAACTGCTCCCGATGGACGGTTGTGACGAACTCACACTCGGAGTCTCGAACGAAAGCACTTGAGTCTCCGCAACCGACAACCGTTGACGCTCAAATGGTCCAATCCGACGGCAGCTCTTTCGCAGGGCCAATGGGAGAGCTTGCTACACCCTTGCTTCAAATATGCCGTGGTGCGAGAAGGGGTCCACCGCCAGGGCCATGGCGCCGAGCTGTCTAGACGCTCAGCTCAGGTTCAAACACGTCGCTTCTCTCCCCTTGGCACGGCTCGCCTCCAGTGCACCGGTGCTATGCACAGAAGTATCCGAATTTTGTGAAGGAGGCGTTCGCCGGAGAAGTTTGGCGTCCGGCTGAATTTCTGGGCGGCTTTGGCCGGGCACGACAGCATCCCCGACATCAGACAATGCGCCCGGAAGACAAGCTGCTCGCATGTGGTTCGGATGCCGGGCGCGATCGTTCGCCAGGTTCCTCCAAGCTCACGTCCAGTGTCCGGTTGCCAGGTAGCCTCACGTGCCTCGGCTTCCACTCGCCAGGTCAGGATCTCTGTCAACAGCCTTGTTGCCGGGGCACGTCGATCAACTTCGCTTGGGTCGCTCCGATGCCCTTGCCGCTCGCCACTGGTAATTGTAGACTGTTCTGCGGCTTGCGAAACCGACCTACAACAGGCAAAACCCAACACAAGCAAGTACCCTCGGTCACCCGTCAAACACCAGACAGGCAAAATTTCAAATTCAGTTAGCTAAAGTTTTGTCCCCTGTTTGCTCCCACTAGAACAAGAGACAATGGTGTATAGGATGCGGTACACAAGGTTCAAACAAAAATTTTGCACCTTAATGATACATTAAACAGCAGGGAAAAGTAATAATCAGTAATGAAAAAGTACCCTTGAAATCACTTGGACCGTAGACCACAACTGAGGAAGTAAGGAGGTCACTCAATTTTGCCCCGATCTGCCTACAGCATTACCATTAGTGACGAAACGCTTGTCAAAGGCAGCTATGTCTCGAATGCACGACTCAAAGCATCCGAGTTCGCACTGTGCTGCTCTCTTCCGCAAGCAGCAGAATGCGTAGCAGTATTTGGGCGGTTTGGCTCGCCTCCCTCCGCTACCGCCTCGGCTGTCCATTTCTCTACAAGACCTTTCTTTCCACTTTGTAACTTTGTATGTGAAAAAACAGACGAGCACAAGTTACTCGCTTTGTTGAACGATCTGTCTCGTTCCTTACGCTTTGCGCACCAATCGCGCATTTTCTCAGCGTGGTTGCATTCGTGGTACTGGGATTTCCGCTTCTTTTCTTTTCGCGATCGTTGGCGTTTTCTCACCTTTCGATGACAGCATTCATTCATGTACCTGCCTTTCTGTTCTTTTCGACTGGAGCCCTTGAATTTTTGCTTTCTTTCTTTTGGTGCCAGATCTTTTAAGCTGCCGGTAACGTGAGCGAGTATGGCGTCCGCATTGTCGGAGTGCGGCACCGCGCCTGAAGGCGGGGACACATGTCCGAAAAGCGAGTGCGATCCGCTCCGGCGCGCCGCGTCCGGACGAGTCCGATCCGGCAAACCGGCGCTCGCCGCCCGCGTCCAACCGGGCAGATGTCTCCGACAGTCCGCATGCGAAGCGACGCTCTGGCGGGCGACGGTAGCCAATGCTAGCGCTCATAGCGTCGACCTCATGGTGACGTAGAACCCTTGAACACTAACATGGCTTATGGTGTCGGCTGGGCAACAAGTGACACATAGCTCTTGACCGCGAACTTCTTCTAGTTCACTTTACTTTTGCCTACTGATTCAGCCATGAGCGCATTCAAGAGATCACGGATTAGCGAAAACGAGCTGCTGATATAGGCAATACGGAGGCACCCAGCTATATGGGATCAGAGAAGCATACTATACAAAGACATTGACCGCAGGTTCGCTAGCTGGGTGGCCGTCGCCAAAGAAGTTGGATTGGAAGGAACACCAGGTACGTACCCAAGCGAATACCCTGCATGTATAAGCAGCGGTTTGCCTGTTTCAGCGTTTTTTTATCTATTCTACCAGTAATGTGAATTTTTGGGCCAGAAGCCTGCGCATCCTCGTGTGTGAAGAGCGCAGCGCTCAGCAGCATCAAATGCGCGCTATGTGAGGATGAGGCCTGCTCGCAAGCTCTGCACGACTGAAGCTACGGCTGTGCTACCGCGATCTTTCTTAAGACAACACTCCCTATAGATTGCTGGGCAACATTTTAGCGGTAAATGAAAACAGGAAATGAGTTTCTGACGTAATTTTGCTACCATCGAGTGCTTCCGAAAACGGTCAATGCGAACGAGTTTGCGGCATGCGGGTTCGCGAAAAAAAAACTGTCAAGGCCTGTTCACACTTGCAACTCGCAGCGGTCGCGCGACCGTTTTGATCGAAAAGCGACAGTCGCAAACGGTCGCAGCGGTCGAAAAGCAACTGCCAACGTAAGTTTACTCTATGTGGTGAACAGTCAGGTAGATACGATGTTGAAAGCAAACCGCAAGTGTGAACATCGGTTGCTCTGGTCGCATGCGACGGCCGGTCGCGCCTCCTTCACGAGTCGCAAGTGTGAATAGACGTTCAGTCAAAGGTAGCTTATAAACAGTACCGGATCGTGATTTACATACAAGCATGCTCTAAAAATAGAGGGGCGACGCTATTTTTTCCCGCGGTGCATCCGCAAACTTGTCCATGACTCTCCAGCATGTGATATGCCAGCACCGATTCTTCTATTAAAATGTTCCACCTTGCAAAACGCCGATAACGCGTGCATGCTTTAAGGAACCTAGCAAGAAAACGTGGTGTCATTTTTCGCGATGCCAAAACATATTTTGCAAAGGGCAAAATTATAATCAAGTTCTACCTCTTAAAACATGAGAAGCAACAATGTTTTATTTCAGATCACTTACAATACTGGTAGTATCTCCGGTGGGCCCAAACAGCCATTTACTTGTAAAAGGCAGTCAAGCTGTGTGCTGTGGAGCACATTAAATATTGATGCAGTTGGTTTGCTGGGACAAGGCGCTTGTGCCCGTGCAGTTCTCGTGTATATTGATATGAACTAGACTAATAGCATTTTGAGTGAAAGTCAGTACTTTTGAATTCTGCTTTATTTTCTCTGTACAGCACTGCTGTACAGAGCACTGCTGCTGTACACTGCAAAAAGCAGTCTTGTTCTGGAATATCATTATTTTCATGACAAGGTTTCCTATCCTTCTCAATGGTCCATAGATGATGTGAAGACCGTGACCCAGTGGTGGCGGAACCTAAGAGATACATACTGCAAGAAAGTAAAAGAACTGAAGAAGAAAAGTGGCTCTGCTGCAGGAGACGCAGCATCATCATGACCATATTTTGAAATTATGGCCTTCTTGCGGGACATAGTCGAGCCTCGTGAGTAAGTAAAACAGTTCAGACTTAATTGTTGCCCTTTGATAGGCTCTGAATGCTCACTGTTCAGGTTTCCTTAGCACATGTTTGCCGTTCTTTACCTAAGCAACTCAATAGAATATGCATAAGTAAAACAGTTCAGACCTAATTGTTGCCCTTTGATAGGCTCTGAATGCTCGCTGTTCAGGTTTCCTTAGCACATGTTTGCCGTTCTTTACCTAAGCAACTCAATAGAATATGCATTGCAGTTGACGATACTGATGTGGAGCAGAAATATTGCTTTAACTGAAGACGACATGGAAATGATGAACAAAAAACATACTAAATAACTCTGCATATGACTGCATTAGGTAGTGTAGATTTGTACTGTGATAGATGGCCTTTGTCCTGCAAAGGACCTTAAGAAATGCCAATTGAATATGTATTTCTACATCATTAATTTACGACCATTGCTGTGCAAAGGCTTCTCCGATGTCCCATCAGTGAACTATCTTGTGCCATCTGTGCTTGCCTTCTCATAAACCGCTCTCATTGGACAATCAGACTTTCTTAAATTAGTGAATGCTTTATTTTGCATCTGCAAATAAAGGGCCCCAGTCGACCTGCTTCAAGCGAGAAGCTCGAAGTGCTTGTGGCCATTACACATTCTGGCATTCAATGTACTCAAAGGCATGACAACAATTGTGAAAGCAGCAAGATGTGTTTTTTTTTATACAAAGATAAAAATGTCAATGGAAGCAGTCCTGGTCCATACACAAGCCTGGCAATAATGCAGCAAAGTACAGAAGTTACACAACCACGATTACAGATTGCAGAATGACAGATCATATCTATTTACAATACACGATTTTTAACCTCATGCAAAACCTGCATGTTGTGAGTAGAAAGGTAAAAATAAAATTGGCACAGTATATCGGCTGTATCTACGTAGAGTTGTGAATCAATGGCATAGACTTCTATGGTGGTGTTATGCTGATGAAAACCCTATTATTTCTCCTTCGGTCCTCCAGCAATGTTGCGGGTGTCAGTGCAGGCAACTTGCGTGCAGTATTCGTTGACAGCGACTCAGTTGATGAAATCCTGCTGGGTTGTGAAGACGACCTATTGACAGACTCCCCTGCACAGCACTCCCCTGCACAGGAAGTGCTACTAAAAATGGTATCGGAACGGGCAAGTTGCAACACGGAAGAAAACTGTGCATCTTTTTCCCAAGCTTCTACACCTCTGGCTGAATTGTCAAATATTTCACCATGCCCATCACTTCCATCTTCTCGCAACATTTCAGTAGCATTAGCAAAACCCACTAGGCATCAGCCATATACCAGCCCTTCAAATGAAAACAAAAAAAAAACAAGCAAAAAAGGGACACATTTAATTCGGAAATAGAAGATACAAACAAAGAGCTACAAGAAAAATTGGATCAAAACGAACACTTCTGCTTGTCCCTGGCAAAGGAAATCAATCAGATACCAGAAGAAATGCAGGGTTACTTCAAGATCCACATAATGGATGTCATTATGCAATATAGGTCTGGCAAGGTGCCTACCAGTTTGGTGCAGTTGCGGCAGCCAGTCGAGTTGTGATTTCAGTTAATACTTTTGAAGATTCCTAAACATAGGAGTTCAAAATGGAAAAAATATTTGCATGGAACATTTTGAGCATTGATGAATAAAATTTACTGCACAACGCCCCTAATCGTAAGCTAATAATTGAAACTCACTAACTTTTTAATTGCTACACTCCTAATGCTAATGCCAATGAAGAGTTTGAAGTTGTGGACAAGACGATGCCATACCAGTTGTTGAAACAATAAACCAGTTTTCTGAAGCCCTGCGGTAGTAGCAATTCCATCGTTTTTATTTTATCTTCATTAAACCAAAACTGGGCATATTACATGCGCAGGAAGCTTGGTGCAGATGCCAGGGAAATCCACACACGCAACAAAAAAACAAATATGCGCATCCAGATACATTGCATACAAGACGATGCTGAGAGCACTGAGCAGAGAAAAGTTGACCACCTCACACACGAAGTTCCAAACACTAATTCGCCCCACATCAGGCTCCCTTTTGATGCCCGCTCCTCTTTTCCCATCTTAGCATCTTCTTTAAGGAAAGTACACGTGCCCAAATTCACCCGTGTACTTTCCCCTTCCCTCATAACGAGATTGGAGGAGGTTTTCCTCAGAAGGATAAGAGCTGGGGCGGCCCTTACCACATCGGTAACATGCCGATGGGAATCTCAAGAAGACATCGGACACACCACCTGCCCTAAGTATTCCACGCCAGCTGCAGAAGTGGATGTTTGCCACCTGCTGTGGCCTTGTGCAGGGACAAGGGTATCAGCCACACAGATTCTGCAGGAATTGGAACTAACCGCAACAGGGGAAGAGGACTTCTCCAAATGGCTCACCGTCAATGATAAGAGCGGGAGCCTTCTCCGGTTCCTTACGGAAAATAATTTACATGAGTTTTTGCGTAACTAAAAAGAAATTATGACTGCAGGCATTATTGCCACATCATGTACAATATTTTACTTGCAGCTTGCTGTAAGTGAATATTTCACTTACACCCTGTATGCACCACTTATTACATTGCACGTAACCACAAAGGCAATACTCTCTAGTACAGCACGGCATCCTGCCAAGGCACTCGACCAATATGGCTGCTAAAATATTGACAGTATATTTCCCGAACATACCGGGCTCTCTGTCCAAAATTCCGCGCATTGCAGCGCGCCACTTACAAGGGTGGCTGTACAAGCAACTGACGTTCCCATCCACCACATCGGCATAGCCAGGGGAACAGTAGACATCCCCCTCTTCTGCACTTCGGTCCATCAAAAAATTGTGCACAACACACAATGCCTTCACGAGCTCTTCAGCATGCCTGGGAGTTTCCCCCAGTGTCCTTTCAAGTATTCTCCAGCGGGTCACGAGAATGCCAAAGGCATTCTCAGCGCAGCTCCTGTTTCAAAAAAAAAAAAATATTTCATGCTTGGATAGTGATGCTTTACCAAATTGCACTTTTTTACATGCGAAAACCTTTTTGTGGTTTTGCTGCAATCGCAACGCAAATGCCACATTTTACCAACAAATTCAGTGCTTATAAAAAACAACAACAAAGAAAACGCCACATGCTCATCTAGCCACAAATTTTGTATTTAATGCTTATGCAGGTTTTCATACACTGCACAAGCAGGGTTTGTTAAGCGCATCAAAGATAGCACTTATGAACTAGGAGCCCTAGTACAATTCCAGAATGCTGGAGTGTCTGTACAGAATGTATGTGATTATGTTTACAGTATCTACCATCAATTGCTACTGCCATGCCAAAATGCTATTCCAGCAACAAAGAACCGCAACAATTGCAATGTGCATGACATTGATTTATTCCTTCAATTGTGAGGAAAAAAAATGATGGCCTGCCCATTTTCCATTTGTAACCATTTACCACCTACTATCAATACATGGTGTTCACAGCGTTTTGCACATCTGCCTCAACAGCATTTTCAACTAGAGTCCGGAAAAATGCGGTGCAGCATCTGGAACCAGATACGAAAAAGTTGCTTTTGAGACACCTAAATAAAGTTAATAATGGTCCCGGAAACTGTCCGAATCGAGTTTCTTGATTGTAAATCTTGAAGCAGCGAAACGTGTGGGACACATGTGGTAACCGACTGGCTCTCCTGGCCATGGATTTGACAGCAGCAAAATAATACTAGAGTCCCTAGAAGTATTTGCTAGTCTGCCGTCCGAGCGGGGTTCCCTATAGAACCGGTTGGCCGCTTCCCGGATGAAAGCGCAGGGGGCGCTGTACGCATTCGGAGCGTGGTCGCGTTGTGTACGTGGTGCTGTGGCGGTTGTGCCGTACTGCGAATCTGCGCCGCGCTGATCCGTTGGTGCCGTGACAAGGCTCGTGCACCACGTGCACTTTTTTTTCGCCCGCTAGCCGGAATGCGCGCAAATTAGCTAACATGTGTACAAGTGTTCTTTTTTTATGGATATGTGATCGCGTCATGTCCAGAAAATGGGGTAAGCGTGATAGCACGTGTTTCTTGCCCGGGTGCAAGAGCGGGTAGCGCTCGTGCAAGGTGAAATGTTCTCTCTTCAGGACACCGAAAGACGCAGGGAAGAGGCAAGAGTGGGAGCGCAACATCAAGCGCGGCGGCAAAGGCAATAACATTGTTTATTGTCTCAGCTAGGGCATAAAGGAATATGCAAAACGAAAATTAAAAGGCGTAATAAATGAAAGAAAATAGACTGGCTGTGTTCTAATAAAATTCAAGAGAGAACGATGATAAGGCCCTTGCGTGCAAGCAATGTACGAAGATGGGTTGCTCGGTGAAAGGCCCACTGCCGTCAGGTGCCGATATTGTCGGCTTCAGTGGCGGGCAAACCCACAAATGGTGGATATCTTCCTCATTATTTTGTGAGATGCAGACAGGAAATCCTGGACGTTGATATAAATATCGGTATATATAAATATCGGATGATCCGGATCGGGGTTGCCCTCACATTACTGTAACACGAATAAGCTAGTGTCGACGTTTGTGAGCGACACTCCAAACCCTGCTTTATTGAGCGAAGTTTTAAGACAGGTAAAGGTAATTGAGATTCCACGGGATGTTACGCAACTCACGAAGGATGCCATCTCAACGCTGTTTCCTGACACTCCAAAATACTTGTTGAAACCCCTGCCTCTCAAGAGAAAGGAGCGCAACTTGTACGAGCAAAAACAGTCAGCAGGGAGACCTGCAGAGAAAGAAAAAAAGCGCACTGATCCTGAAGCATCAGTGGAGCCAGTTGAAGAATAGAGCGGTGGTGGATCGTGTGACGTGAGCCTGCTCCAGGAATGCAGAAAGCTGCATGCCACCGCCACTGGGGACAAATGTCGATCTTTCTGATGTTGAACAATGAACATTCGTATAGTGCCACTCAAGCGAGGACGAATCTCCGGAGGCAATTGCCATCGGCGAGTTCTGTTCCATCGCAGTGGTGAAGCTGCCATGAATGCTGCTGTGTGCATTCGAGGAAACAAAGTCAAGGAGATAGCTGTAAAGTCGACAGAAGAGGTAATTAATCTTATTCAGGACATTGCGAAACTCAGCTTGTGTCCTGGCAGCGGATTGAAGCTATATTACCAAGACCTTTCCCACCTACAATGGGCGTTGCTTAATTTGCGACGAACTGTACCATTATTTCTGATGCAACATGCATATAGCCTGCAAATACTTGCGAAAGTTAACTCAGAACACCCTGTCAAGAAGAAGAAAAAATTAAGAAACAGACTTCTATGTCTCGAGCAGTTTGTCGTACGAAGGACAAGGTGACAAAGCTGGTAAAAGCTCTCGGTGAAATGAAAAATGAAAATGATCACCTTCAAGGTCAGAGTTTGAAAGAAGTGTTAGTGCCCTTCCTCTCAACTAACAGCTGGCTGTTAAAATATGTTATAGAAGTTGCAAAACGGAAGTCAACAAAAGTGATGGCATATTCTGATGAGTGGCTACTAGGCTTCCTAAGTATGAAAGAATGCCTATCAGCAGTTTGCCTGAAGCGCGGTGCGATTTGAAGGGCTCGGGTTCCCATCTTGCGTGCTTTAATTGTGCATGCATCCGAAAATTTCTAGTTCTACATACGTGTTATAACTTAGCTAAACGTCCGAAGAAGTTAAGATGAAACTATAGCGTGAATGAAAACGCCGGCGACAGCGCTCTGTTGCTCGCACACATGGTCCTTGGAGCCTAGAATGTGCGTCTAGTATAGTTCTCCATGCAAGCGCAATTGTTTGCACAAAATCCTCAGACGTCTTCATTACAATACGGCACGGCGGTAGCTTCAGCAGGATAATAGGGTATAAAAAGCAGCTTCGTTTTTACATCGGCTCAGGGGCATGCGCGCAAAACTTCGCTCACGAAAAAAAAAAGTCGCATCCGTGGTTATGCCAACAACTCGGCTGCGAATTCAATATTACGACTAAACTGAAATCAAAGACTAAAGAGCGGCATCGCATGTGCAAGGCACCTGACAATGAGCATGCAGCGAATGCATTTCGAAGCGCACGGGCGCGCGCGTCGTCTGCTTCGTCAGCAGTGGCGCACTCCGGTTCACCGCAGCGCCACCGCGGCGATCATTCAGCGGCAGCTCCCGCCGCGGCCGGTGGACGACAGACTAGCAATATTTCTAGGGACCCTAATAATACTGCTCTTTGAGACAAGGGCTGCCATGTGCAATAACACGCTTTGTGTCTATACTTTGTTTCACAAGTTGTTGGCAGCATTACAAAAGGTAATGGGGATCTGGGCCAATCAATGCGGCTGCATTACACGACTGTGCTCTATACTACCCAGTGTCGCCATAGACGACAGGTGCGCGAGAGCACAATAATTCAGTGTGGTCATCGTGATTGGCCCAGATCACTCTTACCTTGTGTAATGCTGCTAGCGTCTTGTGAAATGAAGCACATAAGCGTGGGCATGTTGGACTTCATACTTATGGCTTCACAACTGGCGATGCCAAGCTCGTGCTCCTGCTGCAACATCAAAACTGTAGAATGCTCACCTGAAGCAAATTCTGCAACCAGCGGCCTTCACTGGTGCGTTCATTAACCGCGTTACTTCAATCGGCGCTCATTTAAGAATTGCACTGCTGTCGCAATCACGGCAATTTTCAAACCTCAAACGGCTAAATTCAAATATAAAAAAGAAACCATGCTAAAATTTGAGAACATCTATGGGGACAATTCTAAAATGGGCATTTCTCAACTGTCGGCAGCTTTCCAAGTGTGCGTCTTATTAAACCGTCTATCCAGCATAGCTGTTGTACAATAACGCCGTCTGTAAATTTAGACTGTTCGTGATCTTTTTTTCTGTGGCACGCCTGCCGTGACAGCACGCCGTAGAGGTCACTTGGGTGGCTGGAAGGTCTCAGCCTTATTATCATACGTACACAATCATGTGGCCGGTGTGGACACTTTGATCGCTAACTCTGTTCAGGTCATGGCACTGGTCACTCAAACAACCTAGCTACGCAGATGGAGAATGGTCTAAAAACAGCCGCCAATAGCTTAGGACAACTATCTGCAACCTTGCACTATTTTGAAGTTCACGCATTGTAAGTTTGTAAATCTTTGCACAAAGCTGAAACAGCGTCACATTCACACAAAACATGAGAAAACTGCTCGAAATTGAATTTGCTCATGCTGAAAAGCCTTCTCCAAAATATTATTGCTCACTCTCACTACTGAACCAGATACTAAGCCAAACTTTGTGCATGTTTTGCATGTTACTGTCAATGTACTGGAACTAAGCAAAAATTATGCACGCAATATTTGAGGCCGAATCGATTTTAGGAGCGGCAACTTCAGTGCTGTTACCTTGCTCGGCTGAGGCGATAGTTGAAGATCCGCTTGCTGGCCTCCAAACCGCGCCCAGGGTACGGCCTCAAAAAGTCATGCCGCAGCTGGAAAGCCTCATCTCCGACAAATACACAAGACGCACTGAGGTCTGTCCCAGGCAGACGCAGGTCCCTAGGCAAATTTAGTTGACCTGCTTCCAGACGCTTTCCGAATGTTGACTCTGGAGTACCCCTCCATCGCTCTGCTTGCCATAAGCGCCAACGTCTGCAACAACAAACTTGTAGGCGCTATCAACCACGGCAAGCAGAACTATGGAGAAGGTGCCCTGAAATGAAAAAAAATGTTGAAATGCTCAGTTAATGAAGCGTCCACAATCTTCCACAGCATATGGAACATGTCCAACGGGCACCTTTCAAATGTAGTTTATCAACATCTGCAGAATGACTATGTCCACTGTAGGATAAAGGCCTCTCTCAAATCCTTCGAATTAACCCTTCAATGTGTCTTCTATAGCAGTTTATGATTCATAAAGTATAAACACAGTTTCCTGGAGCGCCTATTACATATATCAATGTTCTAAGATAGCAATACAAATCTTCCATTGGAAACGTACCTTGTAGTTGAAATACATACCGCCAGACTTGGCGGGGGCTTTAATCTGGACGTGTTTACCATCTGCAGTCCTGATGCAGTTTGGAAACTGCCAGGTACGGCCAAATCCTTCTGCGACACGCAGCCAAGTCATTAGATCTGGATCCTGAAAAAAAAAAGTTAAAGTCCATAAAGAAAGCAAAACATGGACACTGAGGCAAATAGCACTAGGCAATGTAGCAGGTATTGATCGAGAGGCCTTATTACTAATAGTAATATATGTTACTAATATTTTTACGAAGCATTAGTATTGAAATTAATCTTGAAATCAAATGGGTGTGTATGGAACGCATGATGCCAGACCACCAAGTGTTTTTGCAGGTATTATGCAGGATTATATTATCTAATCATTAAAGCACACAGATGGGGCAAATTGATTCTGATCTTGGAAGTTGCACTGTTCAACCTACACACTGAGTGCTTCATTCCGCTGTGTGCACATTATAAATAAAAGAATACATTACATAAACACTTCTATGATTACACTATCCTTAAAGTTGCCATGCAGAGAGTAATACCACTGTCACATGGGCATTTCGAAGGCCTCCAAACTGGCAGTCTATAGAATAAAAGGTTATGAGCAGGGCTACACAGGCGGTTTCAATGGCCATAAATCAAATAACAGTTTTAGAATAGGGTTGGAGTGCTTAGGGAGGCACTAGCCACATCCTTTGCACATTCAGCACAGCATTCTGTGTAGGTGCACTGACGCCCCACTATTACCCTAGCCTCTAACCTATAATGTCATGATATTCCAAACTTTCCAACAATGGTGGCACCACAGAACCTTGGTCTGAGCTGATGGATTCTCTTGATGGTGATCAAGTTTGCCAAGAAGCAGTAGCACAACTCTTCGAGTTTGGTAGCGATTGAGAATATTGAAGGCTCTCGACTTAATAGCCTTTGTATCCTTACTACGGGTATAACACAGACATCTGAATTTGAATCAGGGTACCTGGGTGATATTCCTAGCTATGAGTGCAGCAGACTTAAATAGAATAACAAATGCAATGCACGAATACTCATATATGGCTGCAGTTTTGATGGTAAACTTTTCATAAAAAGTTTGAAAAAGCTTTGTTTTAATAGGCACATTTTTTTAACCATAATTTCATGTTTATATCACATCTGGCCGCATGTAATGAAGGTCTACTTAATCAGAGTACTCACAGGCATGTACAAAGGCTGGAGCCTAGCCCACAAAGCTCGACATGTCACGCGGACTGCGGCTCGTGCTGTAGAAATTCCCACCCGAAAGGACAGGGCTATGTCCCGCATGAGGTCGCCCGATGACAGGTACCTGTAAAATCGGTGTGCATGCAGTTGATGTAGGGAAGGAATTGAGCGGACTAAGTTTCATGCATGAAACAAATTACTTTACTTAGAATGTGATGCCAATGCCTGCCAAAAATTGCAAGATTGATGAGACATTCAGAAAAAAAAAGCTCCCAGCTGCTGCAGAACAGTTAAGTGATGGACTAGTTGGTTTGATAACATTATATTCTTCATTTGGCACAAACAAACACAGGGCCAAAAAAACAAAAACAAAAGAGAAACACTGTTAAGCCAGGCGGTCAAAATAGTCATGTGGCTTTGCATCCCCTTAAAAGACTTTTTACGTTGCTTCACTACAATAAAATTTCTGTTCTGCATATCAAATAACTTAGGAAAAGAAATGCACACAAATACATGGACAAGAAGAAAATAAGCACAGGCGCAACTATATAGCAAACGGTTCACGTGAATGGTTCACATATATTTCAAGTTTAGCAACAGCTGCAAGTTCGCAATGTGATGCTTGAAAATAATAAATGAGCCTAGCATTTAATGTACCTGAGCGTGATAGCCAGCCTTTCAGCTGGGCATATTGGTTCTCTGACCGCATCGTTCTTCACGAGGTCCTGCCTCACCAGGTCCAGCACAAAGTCGAATTCTTCAGGAGACATGCGGTAATATTTTTGGAAATACCCCAAGTCCCCTTCTCTCATCTTGTTCATCTGAAATAAAAAAAGAGAACAGCGGTTACCCATGCTTCTCATTTCTGGGAAAAAAATGCGAGGATGACGAGGCGTCATTCAAGTTCGTCCAGCCAGAATTCGTATAATTTTCACATTATTAAAACGCGACTGGTCAACATTGGCCCACGGTTTGAGAAGTAAACATGCATTGATAGCAGCACATCGCGGGATGACTGTTCGTGCTCACATGGTTGTACTGAGTCGGAATTTCTGCTTTTATTGCAGTGGCTGACCATGAGAAGCCAGTTGCCTATCTTTGTATGATGCATACGAACGGCTCGCTGCGGTGCGATATGCCATGCAGCAATCGAAAAAGAAGGGGGCGGGGCGGCAACAAAAGCCAAGAAGCATGAGCGCTCGAGCGGTGAGCTGTGGAGCAAATGAGCGAAAATTGAAATCACCTGCACCTGCTTTGCTATTAAGAAGGTGCATGTGCATGGATGGTTTGTGCATTTAACCGCGGATGTACAGGAGCGCAATTATTTCTAAAACTCAGTAAATGCTTTCAATCTGCTCCGCAGAGTACCGCGAGCGCTCTAAATTTCCGCGCTTCGCCTTTCTGCGAGCATATTGCAGCGTTGTTAGTAGGAAAGCAAGATGCGTTGCTTCGTATGCCAACGTCCTTGATTGATTACGTATAAAAAAATATCGGAGCACCCTGAATGATTACGACGATTCTTACCGTAGTGAAGAATTCGCTCTCCGTGCGGCGAGCTCTCCAGGCTGGTCGTACACACCACCTGCGCTTCACTTTCTCATGTTTGGCTTTTAGGAGCAGCAGCTTCTTCTTTAGAAGCAGCAGCTTCCTTCGCCGGGAAAGGTGCACGGACATGTTTTAACAGACGGAACGAAGACGCCCAAAAAATTGCGGCTCAACTACGTTAGCTGCGTCGTTGCGTCCCTCAAGCAGAACAAAACATAGAAGAGGATTGTTACCAGCGACTTAACAAAAGTTGCGCTAATACTTCTGACATCGGCAGTACCATAACATGTAATAAGTACCAAAAGTGATGAATGAATTCTTCATTTATTTTTAATTAATTCCACAGCAATCCGGTAACATTGTGTTAGGCGGAGCCTGAACGCGCCGACGCCGCTGACGTGCTGCTGCCGTCTCCGCTCCCATGTGTCTCCGTATGCAGTGCTGCGGCAGTTCGGAAGCGACGATCGGTGCGGCGCGCCGCTGAAGTTTTCGCACATGTGTCTCCCGCTTGAATAGCGGCCAGCAGCGAATGACTCACTGCCAGTCGCGTCCGAACAAGGACAAGGCTCGCTCACGCCGCGAGCCCCCGAGCTAGGCATATCCTCTGCAGGCTCGCCACTCAAGTTACCCAGATCTACCTGTGTGGCGCATCGCTCAGCGCTAACCGGCGCACGATCAAGGTCGTCCGACAGCTGGGGCGTTTCGGATCGCGTGAGGTCCATGTTCACATTAGGGTTGTTTTCGCCAATACAACGGAGCGCGTCAGGACACGAAAATTCATGGCTCCTGTCTAGTCGCTCGCTGTCGACTTCACAGGTGCGGTTCTCGACAGCGTGGGCGTCATGGGTCTGCCTTGGCTGTTAAACGCTCGTGGGCTGAGCAGTTTCCACGAACGGCACTTCGTTTTTCTGTGTGTCATGATCTACGGCGACACTAACTTCGGAAATCGCACTTTTGCCATCTTATAGCGTGAATCCATGTCCGCCACGCTGTACAACTGCCCCGGAGTCGACAAGTGGTTCATTTATTGTCAGATGCCACTTTCATTTGGTGGAATCAGATTGCTTACAGTTACGTGGGGCGGCTTGCAGGACGGTGTCACTGCGGATTTCTCGCCGATGGTGTCGGCTCCAAGCGTTTCAGCTACCAGTGGCTCGATCAAGGTAACCCCCGATACTTCTGCTCGAGGCTCGATCGGCTCGGGGCTGCGATCGCGTTGCTCGGCCGCTTCCCCAAACTGTCTCATTCTGTGGTGCAAGTACAATTTGCTCGGAGACTTCCTAACTGCCTAGCCATTTGATTATAGCGGCTTTCAATTGAAACGCCAAATCCAAGAACGTTTTGGTACAGTTTTTCTCCCGCCGAAACATGTCCCTAAGGTCCATTGGTGACAGCCGATGTCTTTTCAGTAAAGACTCTTTCAGGTAATCGTAGCTTTTCAAGTCAACGTCTATCACGCGCTTAATTTCTTCCGACGCCTCAGCGGAGAGAATAGCTACCAATTTTTGTGCGTAAGTATCTCGCTCGAAGTGCTTACTTTTGCAGACACGCTCGAAACCTACCAAATGCTCTGCCATATCCTCGGCGATGAGGAACGGTTGCAGACCCTCCCGCGGCTTCGAACTGTTATCTTGAACGGCAATTAAAGCTTTATGCCTTTCAACATCTATTTCATGTGCCGGAAACTGGAGCTGCATAAGCTTCTTTAAGCGGGAAAACCGCTTTTCACGTTCTAACCTTCCACGCTCATCGCGCTCCTGGCGTTCAAGCCTTTCACTCTCATAGCGCCCTTGGCGTTTTAGCTTTTCACGCTCCTCGCGCTTTTGGAGCTCTAGCCTTTCGGCTTCCTCCTTCCTTTTTCTCTCTTGAATATCATCCCAGGCCTCTGCAGCTTCTTCAACCGTCACTTCCTCTACCTGCATGATCTCTAGAATGTCCTTTTTTCTTTTTGTTGAGCTCAAATCGATGCCCAACTCATTACAAATTTGGAGAAGTTCTCTGACCTTGTAACTCTCCATCTTTCACCGGCCCCTTGTTGTTTGCCTTTTTAGAATAGTGCACTAGACGTTCGCTGTCTCGCTCCTGGCAAGAGGCGCGCAAGCCTTTCTCACACTGACTGCCCTTTCAGCATCCCTTGGTTTTCAAAACACTTCCTGTAGGCTTGAAACACGCAAGGTTAACACAATGCTACGCTCAGCCTTTCTATAAGCTACCCTGTATTTTAGAGAAGTCTGGCGTTTGAGGGAAACTTCAGGTACTCACCGCGCCGAGGTGCCTGACGCCGGTCAATCCCGCAGCTGCCATCCGATGTTGTGCCGGTGGGGTTATCACACATTAGCCCACCGTCAACAGGGTTGTGTCAAGGAGTTGGTTGCGTAGCGCTCGTCACCCGTTTCGTGAACGAGGGCTGTCAGCTCCCTGGCCGGTAGCGATGAATCAGAGTCGGCGCTGGTGAGATGAAGAGAAGGCTTTGTACACTATTTACAGGCATTTACACAATGAGTTCGGCTCTGGGGCCGAAAGCTAACATAGCCATACGCGACTGTTCTCGCGCAGCGACGGCCGGGAAGATTTCACCGCGTCAGCTCTCTCAGGGGGCGAACTGCTCCCGATGGACGCTAGTGACGAACTCCCACTCGGAGTCTCGAACGGAAGCACTTGAGTCCCCGTAACCGAGAACCGTTGACACTCAAACGGTCTAATCCTACGGCTGCTCTTTCGCAGGGCCAATGGGAGAGCTTGCTGCACCCTCGCTTCAAATATGCCGCGGGGCGAGAAGGGGTTCATCGCCAGGGCCACGGCGCCGAGCTGCCTAGACGCTCAGCTCAGGTTCAAACACGTCGCTTCTCTCTCCTTGGCACGGCTCACCTCCAGTGCACGGGCGCTTTGCATAGAAGTATTCGAATTTTGTGAAGGAGGCGTTTGCCGGAGAAGTTTGGCGTCCGGCTGAATTTCTGGGCGGCTTTGGCCGGGCACAACAGCCTCCATGTTTCAGCCCATTAGGTGAGTACAGGTAAAATGCAAGTGTTGTATACTTTCCTCTTCAGTGATACCGATAAGCTGCTAGTCATAATCTGCGAGTGCTTGTCAAAGGCGCTCCATCCCAATCTTGTCCTTGTTGTTATTTTCTTTTTATGGTCCTGATCTGCGGTTACTACCTGTCCTAAGTAGATATAGTCGCCTACTACTTCCAGTGCTTCGCTACTTAACGTAAACTGCTGTTCCTTGCCGAGGCTGCTGAACATTACCTTAGTCTTCTGCATATTGATTTTCAAGCCTACCGTTCTACGTTTCCTGTCTAGGTCACCAATCATTCTTTGCAGATCATCTCCTGAATTAGCAAGGAATTGTCATCAGCAAATTGCAGATTACTAAGGTATTGTCTATCTACCCTTATCCCTAACTGTTCCCATTCCAAGTCTCTGAATACTTCCTCTAAGCAAGGTGCGAATAGTACTGGGGAGATCGCGTCAGCTTGTCTAACACCTATTTTATGGGAATTTTGTTACTTTCTTTATGCAGAACTATGGTCGCTGTTCAGCCACTATATATATCTTCCAGCACTTTCACGTACGGCTCGTCTACCCCCGATTTCGCAATCCCTGCATGACCGCCTAGGTTTCTACTGAGTGAAATGATTTTTCGTAATCAATGAATGTTATGTACAAAGGCTGGTTATATTCCGAATCTTTTTCTATCACCTGGTTGATGGTATGGATATGATCGATAGTAGAGTACCGTTTCCGAAACCTTACTTGATCCTTTGCTTGATTGCAGTCTAAGGTTGCCCTGATTCTATTAGCGCTTACCTTAGTAAATACCTTCTACGTAACAGACAGTAAGCTGATGGGTCTGTAATTTTTAAGGTCCTTAGTGTCCCCTTTCGTATGAATGAGAATAATGTTTGCTTCCCGTTCATGATTCCAGTACCGTGGTACTGTGTATGCAGGGTAGCCAATTTTTCTACCACGATATCCGCCCCCCCCTTTCCCCCCCCCCCGTCCTTCAACAAATCTATAGTTATTTGATTCTCTCCATCTGCTCTCCCCCTTTTCATAGTTTCTATTGCTTTCTTAACCTCGTCCTTTGTCACTGGTGGAGCGTCTGGCTGTTTTTCCCTACCCCCAATCTATTACGGTACTGACTACTTTGGCTACTGTAGAGATCAGTATAGACCTACTCGGCTACTTTGACTATCTTGTCCATATTCGTGATGACGTTGCCCGCCTTGTCCTTCTATCTGGTCTGTTGGATTGGAAGCTTTCATACTCTGGCGGTTCTTAATCAAATCTTTCGTCTCCTTAGACAGCTTACCGGTGTCCTAACTAACCTACCGGCTACTACTACACCGCAGTCAGTAATTATATCTCTGGAATTGTTGTTTATTGCTTCTGGGGTAATGTCGCCATCGTCGGTTAGAGCTGAATGCCTATTCTGTAGCGAACCCCTTAACTCTTCTGCCCCCCCCCCCTCACCGCTAATTCGTTGATGGACTTCTTTTTTACTAACCTGTTGCGTTCCTCCGTTAAATTTAGGCTAATTAGGGACCTCACCATCCTGTCGTCACTGCATCGCACTTTCCCGAATACCTCTGCATCTTGCATAATGGCGGGGGTTGAACACAGTATGAAGTCAATTTCATTTTTAGCCTCTCCGTTAGGACGTTTCCCTGTCCATTTCCGGTTCTTCCTTTTGCTGAAGAAGGTATTATTGATTCTTAAGTTATTGAGTTCTGCCAACTCAACCAGTAACTCCCCCCTGCTATTCCTAGAACCAATGTCATAGTGACCTACTGCCTGCTCTCCTGCTTTTTTATTCCGTATCTTGGCATTGAATTCACCCATTAGTACAGTATACTGCGTTTTCACTTTCCGCATTGCCGATTTTATATCTTCGTAGAAGCTTTCAACTGCCTGGTCCTCATAACTACATGTAGATGCATAGGCCTGTACAAGCTTCAGTTTATACCGCTTATTAAGCTTAATTACGATGCCTCCACCTTCTCATTACCCGCTATATACTTATTGAAAAAGGAATCCTACTCCTACTTCTCGCCTCTCCGGTAAACCTCGATAACACAGTACATGCCCATCCTTCAGTGCAGTATATGCCTCATTTGGCCTCCTAACCTCACTAAGCCCTATGACATCGCATTTTATACCCTCTAGTTCCTCTAACAGCCCTGCTAAACTAGCTTCACTAGCTAGGGCTCTAGCGTTAAACGTTGCCAGCGTCAGTTTCCAGTGGAAGCCTGTCCAGCGAAGCCAGTAATCTTAGCACCCCCTGCTGCGTCACAGGTCTGACCGCAGCTGTGGTTAGATGTTCCGCTGCCGCTGGTGACTGAGGGCCGAGGTTTTATAGGACTAATCATTGGAGGTTGAGGCTAATTACTGCACCAGGGTGGCCAACTCCTGTTCTGGTGAGGGAGTGCGTTGCCGGAGATGATCACCGGCATCAGGTCGCACCCCAGACCTGTTTACGCAATTCCATCGAGACGTGGATTTTTTTTATTCGGTGGAGAATTGCGCTGCCCCAGGATTCGAACCCCGTCCTCTTGCATGCGAGGCGGATATTCTACTGCTATGCCGCCGCTGCACCTTCCAGACTGAGACGTAAGGATGTGTAAATATGCTACTGTGGAGCGCTTACACTGATATGCGAGTGTCGGAAGGGGCTGTCCCAAGGAGAACAAAGGACGCGGTGCTGAAGGAGGCGGAGAGCACACACTGGAGAGTGGTAGTGGTATCGGTGGGACTGCGCGATATTGTGACTGGTACATGGCTGCGGTATTACATAACCACTCGCCACTGCACACTGCAAAAGATAATGAATTTCGTCAATATGTCTCCATCCCACAGCGCTCATCATCCACGTCTCTTAAGGAGGCTGAAACACATGTGGCAATATCCTGAATTGAGAAATTGAAAACTATCATAGAAAGTGGATATCGTAGTGTTCATTGTACATGCGGTGCTTGGAGAACGCGGAACGTTTTACAACTGCATAGTTATTGATAACCCAGAGATAGGAAATGTAACCTCGAAAAAATGCTTTGAAATGCAGAAAGTAACTATGGATGAGCGTGGAGCAGATATTGCGGAATGTTTTCGACACGACAGCTTTAAACGGGTCATGAGAGCTAACAGATGAGTATAAACTGATTATTGCTTTTTACTCGTCACACGTTAAATTGTAGAGCCTATAAATGTCAGCTCATTTCGTGCAGTAATTAATTTTTATTATTAATATCGGAATCAGTTTTTTGGCCTGACAACAATCGGCCGCTGACGTCACAACGAGACATCATTTTCATGTCGTCTATTATTCGCGTTGTCGGCTGCACATTTGCTTGCATGCCGTGGATGGTGGTCACTGAGCTTTTTTTTTTTTTCAGCAAAAAAGTGTTTATTCAAGTATTCTCCTTTCATCGAGAAGCCTTCCCTATGTCATGCGACCGTAGTGATTCTCGGACTAGTTTTGGGCTTCGTCTATAGAGATTCCCGAGGAGGCCAAAGTCGACAGACTCATGCTGCATAGTTTAGGCATGCAATCGGAAGCATACTACTTTTACGTTATGAAAGTTAGATTATTTTAGCAACATGCGCTCCTGCATATAAAATGCCACTTGCACAACGTTTCCTTCCGCCGTGTAGACGCGCCGTGAAAATGGGCAGGGCATAGCGTTATGTTCCTGATTGCTAAGTTATTGCCCTCGCTCTTTTGGTAAAAAGCTAAGAGTCATCTCAAATAATCATACCTTGACGCGAGAGCAGAGAAAACTTTTAAACGAAGTGGTACCTCTTGACTTGCTGGTATATGCGCGTTTAGTCAGACTTAATTATTTTCGGCTGGTATTAGGCATTTTTGCAAAACTATGCATGTTCAGACTGGCCGCGGCCAGCGCACAAAAACATGTGCCTCCGTGGCTTTAGTCCCGTCATCGCAAAACTCGACTGCACTTCACTGGATGCCCGCACCGAACAAGAGTCCCAGTCGCCACCGTCTCCGTCTCGCCTCCCAAGCAGCCCCGCGCACGACTGCGACTGACTCCCTCACCTTGCGTTTTCCTAGTGCTTCACCGTAAGCATACATCATTTAGTATTTAGTGTGTGAACCCTAAAATCCAACAGGAATGCACCGATTCACGGTTACGACTACACCCCCAGCGTGTATGTTTACATAGCTTTAGCAAAAACTGGATGTATGGTGCTCGTTCGTTCGGCATAGAACGCAAGCTGAGCAAGCCATACCAAAACTATCAACTTTTCGCATGAGCTGCACCTTTATTTCTTCAAAAACTACAAGTCACTGCAAAACCGCCGGGGATACTACGTCCCCTGCCTGCGCAGTGTATACATACAAGCATTGCTGACAGCTGCCGGCGGCGCTCGCTAGAGAGGATTATATATCGGCGCTTCTCGCTCAATGTGCACTCGCTTTGTGATGTAATTAATCGGTAATTAAAATGCTCAGAAGGAAAAACCAGTACTTGGTGATACAAAGGGAGAAAATTTAGAATGTGTAATTGATTAATTGAAATAATTGAATGTGTTCAAAGGTGTCACATTGCTCAGAATGGAAAGGTGATTGTTGCTGACCCTGAGTATTGGTGTATAAAAATATAAAACATTAAATAAAATAAACAAATAATCGAAATATAAAATAAATAAAAGCTAAAAATTCAAGAATGAAAGAAAACGTGTGTGTCTGAGAGAGAGAAACGCTATCGCGTCATATCTTTAATGGCGGAGCTTAAGTGCCCCCCTAATGTTTTATAACAGTATTATATAATGTAAATCTGACTTTATGAACACAGCAAGTTGCACCAAGCACTGACACTTCGCAGTAACGTGAGTTGACTTTTCAAATTTCTTTTAGTTTCAGCCGAGTTCCTCCTTCTCCGAGTTCCTCGAAGCTTCCCATCACTTTCATATGATGTTAAGGCTTCAAATGTCTGCTATCTGACAGAGGGAATAAACACGAAATCTGCATATTTACAAAATCAACTGAATTTCAGGTGGCTGCCAATTAGCGAACCATCGGGCAACTCGATAAAACGCACAAAAGTGAAAAGCAAACTTCGTTATTTTGTCGGCCGCACTAGCAGATAT
Source organism: Amblyomma maculatum (assembly GCF_055883805.1). Lineage (NCBI taxonomy): Eukaryota > Metazoa > Arthropoda > Arachnida > Ixodida > Ixodidae > Amblyomma > Amblyomma maculatum. The sequence goes on from NC_139346.1 coordinate 73,489,112, forward strand.
GAAGGCACAGAATGCAAACCGGAGCTGCGGGCTCTGGACGCAGACCGGAGTTCGCATGCTTTATCACGTGATAACATGTTTCGAAACGGGCTGGACGTGAGCATATTACAACACACTAGTGGGATGTCATCTTCTCCTGCTTTACTAGACGCCGCGGGTGTGGCAGCCGCTTTTGCAGCGTTAAACACGCACCTCGGGCACACTAGACAGCCGTATTGCTCTCTGCACCAAGCAATACAATTTCGTAAGACTGTGAAAAGTAGTTTCGGTAATCATGCCCTTGTCTTAAATTAAATACACAATGATAAATGCAACCTACGTACAAAATGTTTCAAAGAACGTATTTGAACTATAGCGTTCGGTATACATGTATTGCTCCTTCTCCCGTGTTTTCCATCGAAGCATAAGCTTATCCTCCAAGTTAACAAACCTCCATAGCACGCAAAACAACCTTGCTGTTTTAGGTGAGCACGTTTTGTGAGCTAGCTCCCAGTCAGAAGGCCGTGCAGTAATGCTTTACATGATGCTAGTGACACTATAGTGCTCTAGAATATTGGACAGTGTGACGACCGGCGCCGGAGAGCGGGCCGCTTTTGCGATGACAAGAACCGACTCCCGCGAGAGGGCGCGACGTGCAACAGGGGTGCCACGTCCGCCGCTCGGCGCGTAGCGGCCGCGGGATAGCGGGGGTACAGAGGAGGGGTGCGGTTCTCTTTGGTGCGATTTTCAGACGCTACGCAATTAGTGTGATAATTAATAAAGAGGCGACTTATTCCAGGTGCTTAAACTGATCCCTGCCGTTCTTTTACGTCTATCTGGAGACATCGTGCACGCTTAGGTTGTCCTTCGGAGCAGCGCTAGATGTTTGAATCGTTAACTGAAACTCAACATTTCTTCCTGCGGACAGTTACAAATCGTCCAGATCAGCAATTTGTGCTTAATGTTTGCAACTAATCGTGGTGTTTTGCATTCGTTTTTCCCGTAAGGGAATAAAGGTTACTGCCCAGGAGCGCTATTAACACGCGGAGAAAAACAGTGTACATATGCGAATCAAAGCTTGTGCTTCGTAAGGCCTCTTTATGAACACCTATTTTTTACAAACCTTATTTACGAACACCTGCTTACATTTTGCAGCTTGCGCTTATTACTACATATCAACGTTTATCTTAAATCTCCAGTAATCTGTAACATCTCTTTAATAGGTGTTCTTTATGTGCCCTAATCACCGCTTATATAAATTACAAATACAGTGTGCGAGCAAGACACATTTATTCACTACCGTACTAATTTAAAGCACTGTGGTGTTTACCGGCAAAAAACAATAAACAAGGTATACGCGACTCAAGCATTATTCTTTGTTCGTGATTAACGTTAACATATTACCTATGGGGCTGAAACGTGGAGGCTAACCAAGAGAGTTCTACTTAAGTTGAGGACAACCCAGAGGGCTATGGAACGAAAAATGGTATGGGTAACATTAAGAGATAGAAAGCGTGCAGAGTGGGTCAGAGAAATAACTCAAGTTACCGACATTCTAGTAGAAATTAAGAAGAAGAAATGGACATGGGCAGGACATGTAGTGCGAAGAGAGGATAACCGATGGTCGCTGAGGGTATAACAAACTGGATTCCAAGGGAAGGAAAGCGCAGCAGGGGGCAGCAGAAAGTTAGGTGGGCGGATGAGATTAAGAAGTTTGCATTAGTCTGCCAGCCAAGATCCGTATAACCCGTGCTATGGTCTTTCCAGTTGTGATGTATGGATGCGAGAGTTGGAGTGTGAAAAAGGCTGACCGCCGAAGAATTGACGCGTTTGAATTGTGGTGCTGGCGAAGACTCTTAAGAGTTCCTTGGACTGCCAGAAGATCAAATCAGTCGATATTGTCGACCATAAACCCTGACTGCTCATTGGAGGGTCAAATTCTAAAGTTAAAGCTCAGCTACTTTGGTCATCTGATGAGAAGAGAGGAGTCGCTGGAGAAAGATTTGATGTTGGGAAAGGTTGAGGGTCGCCGGACAAGGGGTAGGCAGCGAACGCGATGGTTAGATGGCATTCTCGAGGCATTGCAGATGAAGCTATGTGATGTTAAGAAGATATAGTGAGAGACCAGAAAGCGTGGCGTGACATGGTCCATAGGGTCACGAAGAGTCGGACACGACTGAACGCCTGAACTGAAGGGTCAAGTGGATGCAGCTAGCACAGAACCGGGTTAAGTGGAGCTAGAAATATGGGAGAGGCCTTCGCCCTGCAGTAGGTATAATCAGGCTGCTGATGATGATGATGGACATATACGTATATCACGGACATTTGTTTGCGTGCACTAACCAAAGGGTGAACCAGCTGTTTAGATGAAAAAAAAAAACAAACAAACAAAAAGTCAAGTACAGTTACGGCATTACTTCAAATAAAATGTGAAAAATTAAACCTGTCACTAACGTAATACGTTCATAGTGGGCACTTGAGTGCGGACGCTTTACTGGCATCAAATGGTACAGAGCAAACAAACAAAAAATAAAAGCACTGATAATTGCACGTCGAATTGGCAGGTAAGATGCAGTTCTTGGCGCGCACCGAGAGAAAGCGGAAAAATGCGAAAAAAATGACGAGCACCTAATACGCAAGCAATTAATATAATGCCGAAATCAAATGCGGACATAATGCCTGTTTATTCTTTGAGTGTGTGGTATGAAATATGAGTAATCGACTGGATATATTTGCAATTACTGCTTACCGGACTATATATAATCGGGCTACTTGCCGCGGGTGCTCTTTGCAATACTAACCAGACTATAATTGTTAACAAGGTTGATATTACGCGTGAAATACTTCCAAGGGATTTTAATTATTTTCCATTTGGAAACTCTTGTCGTCATTCGCTTACTTCGCAAAGAGCGAAGCCGCAAAAACACATTAAATTTCATTGCTTCAAGTGGGAGCTTTTCTGGTGCTCCAAGTAGGTAAACTTTTTGAACCTTCACATTTTACAGGAAGTTTGCAAAATCTGAAGTGCAAAGCAGTCGAAAAGGACCGTGCATCCGAGCCAAATGTTTGAGTAAATTGCGACCTAGCTTCGAACCTATAGCGCTATTTTTGTTCGTGGTGAGAAACCGTGCCGGCCTCACAACCTCTCTTTCGCAGAAGGATGATCTAGCGGAAGCGAATAAGCGTACCCTATCTGCGTCCTCTATTTTCCGTCGTTATTTCTTTTTCAAAGCTACTTATTTTTTTTTTATTTTGTATGTACTTAAAACAGGACTAGAGCTATCTTCTGGAGGCAATGACTTGCATATTACCGGTGGCTTGCGCACCCTAGAATGGAAACATTTTCTTGCAGAATTAGGTCATCTCTACCTCCATGCGGGGTAGTCCACATTTAATTCATTCCAACTGAATGCCGACTTCTCTTGTGGCTTCAGTGACGTACTGTAGTGGCATAGTTGGCGTGGGAAACAACGGAATGTACCATTTTGGACTGTTTTGATGATGGGGTTACTGTGACCAGTTTAATTTAGTCAGTGCTCGAACGCACGTGTTGTATGTTTCACTTCTTCATACATCCTGCCTTCACACTGCCCTCTTTTCAAAACGACTACATTTCTGGACGTGAATTAGGTGCTTTATGAATGCTAAAGCAAGCTGTACGGCGAGTGAAGCGTGCTGTGCGAGTCGTACGCCGGCCCTCTCCAAGCTGTTTTCTTCGGAGCCAACTCCTGTCATGTTACTTCCCCGAGGTGTTGCCGACGGCCAAAATGGAATATAAATTAGGTGATTGCTTACAGTACTGAGCACCGTTAACCGGCATATTAGTAAAATCTTGTCGCGAACAGCTTGAGACGACGCACAAGCAAACAAGAACGTACAGACCGCGCGGTATCCGCCCCGCCGCTCAGCGCGCATACGCGGGCGCCCGGACGGCTGACACACCAGTTGCTGGTGGCGCCCTCTGCGCTGCGGCGCCTCCGTCATCGCAAAAGCGGCCCCTCGCTCCCATGCATTTCGCGGCGCGGTCGACACACTGCCCAATCTTCTAGAGCACTATAGTGACACTTGTAAAACCGATTAGGATTGCAAACGAGCGGTCGCATACACGCGTATACCTTGTTTCTGTGCGCATCTACGACGGTGCGCTTGCTGCAGAATGGTACGCAGCAACATGCTGGAATCATTCCGAATAGACCTTGGTGCTAGCAGCGACTGCTGTGATGTTAAAAAATGAAACAATCGCTTGTGATCATTAAAATGCACCTTGCGGTGCAAGCACGGGTTCCACGAAAGCGCACGTTGACAGCGTACTCGATGGGAGGCGCGGGCGGACTGAACAAAACATGGCCGCTGCGCACAGTTTCTGTCTATTTCACTATGTGGCGCTAACTTTTGCAAAGCCTCTATTGCAAGGTGGAAGGGAAAAAATGCATCGTGTCTCCATCGGGCTGAACCTAGATTTTTTCGGTGTGACTAGTGGTAGCTCTGAGGCAAATTCAGAGACGGCGCCTTTTAGAACTCACTCTGTATAATTTCTTCCTTCCACAACCTCTGTCTATTAAGAACGCACAATACGGCCGTCATAAATGCCACACGAGACAGTTGCTGACCATCATACTTGCTGCTTGTTCTGAAGTACTTGTTGCGTGTTGTTGTCGCACCAATTGTGGACATTATAAAACTGACATTCGCGTACATTAAAAATTACAAGCTTGTAAAAAGACGCAGGCCGAGACGAAACACAAGTACACACACAGTCGCCAGATTTAAAACTGGTTTGTTATTGCCACAACCACGTACTTATAATCAACTTCCTGTGCAGGCACACATGCAAAAATAAAACCATGAATTATAAGTTGACATAGTTCAAATACCTGATAAAAACCCACACTCTTTCACGGTGATAACTACATATGGATCATTAATGCAAGTCAGTTCATTCTTTCCTGCTGCTGCTTGCTTTCCATTTCTTTTTCAGGTCACAGTATCACTGGTTACAGGCTGAGAAATATATACTGAAGAAACACTGTTTTCACTCGACCTATTTCTTCTGACAAACCTTCCTCCCTTCCCCTCTCCAGTTTTTCTTCTTCGGAAGCAAAAGCGTTTTTAAACCCCTGCCACTGATGAAGACTCTGCCCAGACGAATACCAGTCCACTTGTCGAAACGTTGGCTCAACCTGCGAACTGGTGCTTCCCTCCTCTACCCTTGTTCAGCGCTTTCATGCTCCTGGTGAGGACACACAGGATATGTCTGGTAGCTGTGTCTTGAAAGTGGCCTCCAAATTGAAGAACCTTGATCTCCGTATATTCATCATCAAACAAGGTAAACCCAGAACAGGGCGAATACCTCTGCCATAATTTCCCATTTAACCTGGTACTGTGCTATCTAGATCCACTTGACTCCCTAAATCTTCTTAACCTATCCATCCAGCTTTGTTGCTGCTGGCCTCTGCTACGCTTTCTTTCTTTTGGAATTTATTTTTGTTACACTTACCGACAATTGCTTATCCTCTCTTTGCACTACATGTTCTGCCCATGGCCATTTCTTCATATTGATTTTAACTGGAATTTCGTTAACTAGATCTGTGACCCACTAGGAACGATTCTTTCTCCTAACTTTATAGCTGCCATATTCCGTTTCATAGCCCTTTGCGTTGTCCTCAACACGAGTAGAACCCTCTTCCTTAAACCTCCGCGTTTCAGCCCTATAGGTTAGTGGGGGTAACATGCAACTGTTATATACTTTGCTCTTGAGCGATAACGGTATGCTGCTAGTCATGAAATACGAACACTTGCCAAATGCGTTCGATCCAAATCTTATTTTCCTAGGTACTTCCATTTCATACTCCGAGACTGCGGTAACTACCTGTTATAAGTAGACATATTCGCCTGCTACTACCAGTGTTTCGCTCCCTTTTAAGACGAAAGGCTTTTACACCTCATGAGGTACGTACGCTGCAATTGCGCCCGAGATCCGTGCGCGATGTGGGTCAGCGTAATTCTGCGGGATATCTATAGGATTTTGCATATATAGGGAATTATAAATTCTGGTATGTCGTGATAACCAGTGATGAGGAAGAAAGAGAGAGTCTCCCTCTACAAGGTAGGAAAATCTCTCCTTTATAGAGAGAGAGAGAGTGTCTCTCTTGAAAGAAAGGAAAAGAGATGACTTTTTCAATCTTTTTTTTGCTCTTTCCTCTCTCCTCCCCTCTACCCTTACCCTCTCGCACATATTCTCTCCTCCTCTTCTCTCCTCCCTCCCCTCGATCCTATCTCCTCCAACCTTCTCTTCTACATCTTATCTTTCCCCTTATTTTCTCCGCTCACCCTCTAGCCAGAATTATTAAAAAGAGGGATAGACACTCTAGAGAGAAAGGGTAGAGAGCGAGTGTCTCTCTCACTGTCTCGTTTTCTATCTAGAGAGGTATTAGAAAGGTGGAGTCCGTCTTTATTTTTTTTCTCTCTCTTTTTTCAGGAATCAGGGGCGATCCAAGGATCCCAGCAGCTAGGGCTGCAAAAATACTTTCGCCTCGCTGCAGAGAAGGTGGCATAAGTTCGCCGTGAAATTTTCTTGTAAACTGCTCGCCCTTTTAGAAGGTGGTAAACATTACCTCATTGATCTGCGTGTTACCTTTGGGGTTACCTCTTCTTTTCTTATTTATATCATTATTAAGGCGGATACCTCTATTGCCTCATCGATGTGATGCAAAAGTTTCACGCTTTTGCGGCGGCTCTGATAGGTCTAGACGAGATGAATCCATGAAAGTATCGACCAATCACAGAGCACCAGCACAGAATGCGCGACTGTGTGCATTATACGGCCATATGCAAATCAATAAGCAATTACTAATTATTGACTATATAATTACATATATACGAGTAATTAGCTATTATTCCTAATTAGTGACAGTTGTGTAATTGATTAATTAGTTAACCACTAATTAATGCTGCTCACCCGGTAAAATTAACCACACAACAGTAAACGTTCAACAACTGCGAAGATACAAGGAGCGCGATCTCATCGCTACCAAGCAGAATTGACTGAATAAATGCACTCGCAGAATGTGAAAGAGTAGTCGCTCGCTTTACTCGTAGCAGCATGCATCGCTACATGCGCAACAGTCGCGTATCAGAATGCAGCACTCATGCTTTCGCCTTTCATCACTTTAGTCGTCAAAGCGTCCTCGACGTTTTCTGTACATTCCCCGATTTGTGTAGCACGGCAATGTTATCAGGACGTCGATTAGTACTGTTGTATTCTCCAAACTATTATCGCTAACTGCTCCCATTCCAAGTGTCTTAATACATCGTCTAAGAAAGCTATGAACAGTATTCGGGTGATCATGTACCCTTGAGTAACACCTTTTTTATGGCAATATGACAACCATGTTATCTATAGAGAGCAATGGTTGTTATGCCGCACCTGTAGATATCTTCTAATGCTTTCAGATACGGGTCATCTAAACCCTGATTTTGCAATGCCTGCATGACTGCTATTGGACTGAGTAAAATGCTTTTTTTTTTAATATTGAATGCTATTTATAGCTGCTGGTTATTTTTCGAGCATTTCTTTATTACCTGGTGGTTGACATGAATATGATCGATGGTAGAATACCCTTTCATAAACGTACCTGTGTCTTTGGATGATTGAAGTCTAAAGTATCCCTAATTGTATTAGCGGTTACCTTAGTAAATACGTTATACGTAACGGACAGTAAGCTGATTAGTCCATAAATATTTACATCCTTTGCGTCCATTATTTATGAATTAGGATAATTTGAGCTTTCGTCGATTCCTGAATTGTCGATGTCATCCGCAATTGCGATACAGGGAGGCCTGTTTTCTATAACGATATCCTTACCGTCGTGCAACCAATCTGCAGTCGCTTGATGCTCCCGACGTGCTTCCCCTGTTTCATATATTCTAAAGCTTTCTTGGTCTCGCCCTTCTCTACTGGCGGAGCATCTCATGACGTATTCGCTACGCTTTGGCAATTTCTCTTGGCACTTGCTTCTTGCTTGACAGAAACTTACGCGAGGACATCAATGTCAAATCTTTGGTTTCAACGCCTGCTCTTTTCGGTATCTTAACATAGACTGATATAGCAGTCTTAAATAGATTAAATATCTATATGAATGCAGGAAGAGTCGGCATACGATGGCCAGGATGTTGGCCAGCAAAAAGTCTAGATACCACCTATGCGTCCTTTTTCACGCTGATATGAGGTCACAATACCCACTTTCACGGCAGTGGAGTGTTAGAGTTGCACCGAGGTGGCCACTTCCGCATCAACAGAAAACGACACAACGTTTTAGTCTTAGGAGGCACATTCACACAATCAATTGACTTGAAATACTGGAACTGCACCTCAAACAAAAACGTCTGCTTTTTGAGATTGTGGAGCTAACACAAAATAACCCAACCTCAAGAAGAACACGTTTATGGCTGTCACACAGTAATACTTTTAATTTACGAATGATGCGTCACTAAGGGTGCCCACACTCCCAGACACCCTTAGAGCATGTGGGGGCAGCTGTTCCTGTTCCAAAGGAGATGCCCTCCACTTGCGTGGTGAGCTCAGCCAGAAGTCAGCAGATATAAAGGGGTGGGAGTTTGGTGCCAGAATAAAGATCGGAGTCAAAATTAAAAAGCAAAACATTCTTTATACACAGCAAGAGATGATACAGCGGAATTCACACAAATAACACACAAGCAAGAGGTTCACAGAGAGGCAATGCAAAGCATGTAACAAAAGATGTTCTAATAAACAGATGCTCACAGCGTGGCCACGCCGGCTTCAAAAACGTGAGGTCAGGACCTTTCCTAAGTTATTTCCTTCCTCCATGGACTTAAGCGATGTGACCTCCATAAATAGGGCGCGCCGCGTCTGTCTGTTCCAGCGCGTCAAGGCTAACGCGCACACACACTTAGCATCGCTTGTTGAAGCTTTCCCTTTTCCTCCCGTCGAGCCGCGTGTCGTCACTGGCTAGGCGAAGTCGAACAATGTAGATAGGACCAGCACATTCTGGCCGGTTGACTCACCGTCATCGTCGAGTGATGGGGAAAAGGGTGACGCCGATGCGTACAAGGCTACGCGCTCTCTCGCGCGGAGAGGGAGGCTTTTCTATAAAGACGTAGATCCTTCGATGCAGCGCAGCGCGGGCTTGGCGCCGCGCCGGCTTAATAAATATTTGCGCCATTTCGTGACACTGCCCCTCCCTTAAAGAATGTTGTCCTACAATATTCTCAATACTCACGAACATAGCGAGCACATGCATGCGTGCGCTCACAAACTTCACAGCCAAATGACCACATAACGCACATATATTTATGTTCAACATGAGCTCCAAGAACTAAACTGATTTCCCATCACGTAACACACTGACATGCCAGCCATAAGCATGACACTTGAAATCCAGATACATTCAACATATGCTGCTTCTCGGCAACATTGCGATGCACTCTTACAACAGGAGTCCCACGAACTCAACCATGAAAGTTTTCAAGTATAGATCACTGCCCTTTGATCCACACTACACGCACCATGTGGCAGCGTAAAATGTACATAAAATACAAGGTTTTAACAGTATCCTCATTTGTGGATTCCAGTCCAAGCCTAAATCAGGTTTCCGAGCGTTATTGCAACTTGCTATCAGTGCTCGAAACGCTTTTGTCTCTCAGGGACTCTGTCTTCGCTCTAGGCTCTAGCATTTGGGGCTCTTCCATGTTCTTAGATCGGGCTACAGCATGTTCCTTAAGGCATGGCTGAGAGTCACTTTGTAGATAACACAACCAATGGGTGCCGATAGATGCGCCTACAACCAGTTGCGCCGATGGATACGCGGGAACCTGCGCCAACGCACACAGACCCACAAAGAGGACCAATGTAGGGGTACTCTTTCCTAGGCAAAGGCATTCTTTCTTTTGGAGGCCGAATATTCCTAACAGAGCATGCACGAGCAGAAATAATGCATGTGCTACCTGCACCAAATTTGGCCCAGTCGTTCCCGACTCGCTTCCTGTGCCGTCTTCTCCTTCTTCCTTGATATTTGGCACATACCCGCGAAGGGGGATTTGCCTGGTCGTCCCTTTCTTTTGAGTTTCCTTCTGATGTGTTTCTTTTTCCTTATTTTATTCTCGGGGCTTTTCCTCCGCATCTTCTTCCTCTAGGCGACATTCTGACTAAGACTGAACCCTCAGAGTGTTCCTCAGGGTCTTGCTTTCCTTGCCTTCCCTTTTTCTTTTTAGGTTCACTGCAGCACACTGGTGCCGAACTTCGATCTGGTCGTCAGTAAATTTGGTCCCCTTGATGTTACCCAACACCAAGTCAAAGATAGGGCGTTCCATGCAAAGTGCTGTCAGTTTTTCTTCGTAGTATGGCGCCTCCATATACAAATTAAGCTTCGGTAGCAGCTGAATTGAGCCGTCAATTAGCCTCGCAGGTCTTTTCTCACTAGTCAGATCGCTCTCCAGAATCAAACTTCGTTTAGCGATAACGGCACTGCTTCCCTTGTCTCGTAGCACAGAAACTGATTTTTCTTCTATCTTTCCCTAGAAACTGGCATCCGATTCATCGCAGACCCACGGCCGCTCAATGGAGGCGCACTTGGGTGCGGCCCGTCGCGTCGCCCAGAAGAGCCGTATTGCGCCTAGTTCTCATCGCCACCGCTGCGGCGCCACCGCTCCGGGACGAGTCCGGGCGGAGAGCTGCGCGCAGCGGCCGCGGCTGTGCTTCCGTGTCGGCGTCCGCGTGGTCGGCATTTGCTCAATTTAGGATTATGAGCGGCGTTTCATACATTATGGGATGTTATGTGCAAGTTTCCTATTGATAAGGTGATAGAGGCAAGTCATCATCAATAGGCTTTTCCAAGTCATTCGTGGTCTTCCGTTTACAACGAAAACGAGGCAGTCGTGTGCTTCGCTGAGTGCGCACCGATTTAGTTGCGTTCCAACCACTGTAATAACGTATTAGATATTGCAATCTTGAAATCGGGACATGGTCTGGGACCATTTATTCAGCGTGCACTTTTCTGGATACTTACAATTCAGGACGTAGCGTTCAACATTATTATTGTTCAGCCTGTTCCTCCCTTTTCACTGGAAATAATATTCAAGTGGGTACCATCACCAAAACATACTAGCTAACACAAACTGTTGCAAAAGAAGCAACACAAGACAGCCAGTACAACGACACGCCCGCAGGCTCAGGCAATTTTTTTCTCGTTTGATTATGAAGCCGCGTGATGCACAGAAGACACGCAAGCTTATTTTACAAGCGAAGAACTTTTCTCAAAAAAAGGTTTACGTGCAAGCGTGATTTTTTCCACTGTCTGATTGATGTTGCCTGTCCAGTTGGTCAGCAGCGGTCGCATTAGTTTGGTTAGGTCCTTAGTGTGACTGCGGTCTTCTCTCTCGCAAATCAACTCCGGAAATTGCACAAAATAGGGAAGAAGGGATGAAACTAACATGTGGCATAGCTTGCTGCTTCTTATGACCTGCGGGAATTTCATTACCTTGCTAACGCAGGTGCATGGTGATTTTTAGATATCTTAGGCGTCCATCATCAAGAATTTTGATAAGTCCAGGGTTTTGCAGGAATCATAAGGCACAAAGTTAATAAATGGATAGGGGCTAATAAAATAAAATTATTCACACTCTAAAGTAAGCACTAGAAGTTATTTAAACTTTGGTAATATATACATAATGAAAACACGGGCAGGCGCTGAAAACAGAATAAATAAAAGCGTTTCATGAGATTCTGTAAAACCATTCGTATACTTTCCCTTCAAATGGACGTGCAAGGTAACAAGCCAAGAATGCAATCGGTGCTAACTCTATGTCAGCTGCTGGTTAACACCACACATGAATGAATCCAAGCTGACTCGAAAACTCTCTCGCAGCAAACGTGATATTGCAGATGGCAAGGTACTTTCATAATCACGAATGCCAAGTTTTATAGCTGCCTATTGTTGATAGGTGCATTTGCAGACTGATGCTTGCAAGATGCCAACCTGCACAAAGCATGGCAAAATGTGTATAATCTCAGTTGATATATTCTTTTTTTTTTTTTGCTAGTGGTACCTTCAGTATTTTCTCCGAGGTGAAAACTGCAGCCCTTGCGTCAACTTTGTCGTTCCCGCCTTTGAATTGCCTTAGGCTGCTAAAAAGCGATACTATAGACCCGCTTTCAGAGCCTGCTTTAGGGCGTATCGGAAGCTGAAAATAAGATTCGGGTAAATGCAATGCACTAGTAAGGCACACAGAAGACATTGTTGTAAGATACTTGATGTGATCAAGGAGCTACTTAATTTGCGCCACTGTGGATCTGGTTGTCATGATTGTCATTTCGTACGCTTGTTTGGTTAGCCTTTGCTTCGACGTGCCTCCTTGGACCTGAATGTCTTCGATATGGCAAAGTCCACCTCAAACCAAGAGAGTCGCTCGTCATCTGACAAATAGAGCGGTTCCTGGTGTCTCCCTGGCTTCACTTATGCGATGTTGGGCAAGGCATACCATTTTGATATCATCGTCATAAAAGTGATCGTGGCGGAGCTATCTTTAAACACACATGCTTCAAGATGACACGGGGGATTGTTCAGGAGGAAATGAAGTGTAGCTATAACAAGTGGGAAAAATAAAGCTATTGACCTGCGCACATTAATTTTTACAAGGTTGTTTGGCTCAACATGAGCCCGCGTGAGTCAACTTGTAATGTGGGCAGTTCGGGATCACGGAGGGGACAGCTGAAGGAAACAGGATCTTCAGTTTTATGTTCTTCCTGTAATCGTCATCTGTGAAGTGCAGTGAGTATACCAGTGACTTGTCACTCGGCTCCCGCCGGCTTCCTTTTCCATCCTAGCCCTTCCGAGATATGTTTTTCAACCATGCTGCTCGACGTTGTGAATCGCACAGGAACTCATGGTAACCGATCTTTTCTTGTTTTCGTGGTGCACAGCGGCACACAGCAGTTGCCTGGCATGGTGATGCATACGCTTAGGACGCTGTTGACACAGGCACCGATGACGCGCATGCAGAACTATCAGAACCACGCGGTTATGTTGTGTAGTCAAAACGTTAACACGCGTCAACCCAGCCAGCGCGTTCCTTCCGCGTCGTCTGCTCGTCCGTGCCGGCGGCGCATTGTCATGGAGTGGTGGCGCCCCCAAGGAGAATGGCGGCGGAAACTGTAACTTCTCCCAATACGCGCTTCCCCAGCCATTGAGGCGCGACGCGACGGGCCGCACCAAGTGCGCCTTCATTGAGCGGTCGTGGCAGATCCATGCTGCGCATGTACTACGGCGTTCACCACCCGGATTATCTCGCTCTTGATGATGATGATTATAAGATGACCTCAGACAAAATGGCACATACCCACGGCGGAGGATTGGCTAGAGTGTATGGTAGATTGTAAATATATATATTGTTGCTTCCGTAGCAATATGTTCAAGGACTGGAGAATTCAGATAAATATGGATGTTAAAAAGAATTTGGAAAAATTAAAAAGGAAAAGAAAAAGTAATAAATTTCTACCTAGCATAGGAATCTACCTGTTGAAATTATGTAATCATGAATAGAATCGCACACTGTATTTAAGGCATATCCCTTGACGCTTGCCCCGGAGGGTTAGTGGAAGGCCTAATCTCGAAAGGGGAGTCGCTAAGTAAATTTAGCGGAGAGATGCGAACCTTCGGCCGAAGAGGAAAAAATTATCTATGGATTCAATTTTTTACCAAGATTCACAGAGGTTAGTAGCGGATAGCCTGGAACGACATGAATACAGATTTAGTTTCGGTAATCTTCAGCGCAAGGGAGTCCTAGGCACTTCACATAGCCTTGAAACACACATGTGACCACGCTAAGGCCACCTGAGGTGTTGGTAATCTGGTGCAGAAAGGAGAGTCTCATTACTGAGGTGATGGAGACGTTGAAAATTTTGAAATCGTGCTAAAGTTAAGTAAACGATATCAGGTATGCATCAAACAATAGGTCCACCAAGAGCGAATTTTGTTACAAAATCTGCCCTTTCATTATATGTAATACCACAGTGTCCAGGGACCCATTGAAAATGCAAATCTGCAATGTGAGGAGGAAGAAGAAAACAAAGGGAACGGCAAAGCGGAGTGTCCCTCAAATTTTCAAGTGATGACAGCACGGATAGGCTGTCAGAAAGAAAAATAACCTTAGAAATATTACTAGGGATCTTAGTCAAGGCCAACTCAAAGGCCAGAAACTCAGCAGCAAAAATTGGCATATAGTCTAGGACCCGAAATGAATAACCCCAGTCAAGAGCCAGGGAGTACATGCCAATATCTGCTTTTTCATCCTGCTGAGAGGCATCTGTAAAAATGGCAATATGACTCAGACAATTGTCTAGGTAATCCTCTACAAGGGCATTTAATACATTGGCAGACAAATATATTTATTTATTGTACACCTTAAATGCCCCAGTACGGGGTATTACATGAGGGGAATACATGGCAACAGAGAAAATAAAAAAATGATTACAAAGATTAAATAAAAAGATCTTCGACGGGTTTTTTTTTTTTTTTTTGAAATTCGCGGTGCTGGTGTGGAGTGCGGCATCGGCAGGCAGGCCATTCCAGTCGACTGTAGTCTGACAAAGAAGGAATGAAGATGTGGAGAGGTACGTGCGCGAGGCGGACAAACGGCTTTTGCGTTGCTGGTTCGAACGGAGGTGCGAAGAGCTGGTTCTAGATCAGCAAGTGACAAGTAATAGAATTTGTGAAAAAGAATAAGTCTGGTGATTTTGCATCATGTCTCGAGGTTAGGAAGGCTAGCTTCACATTTCATAGTAGTTACACTGGAACGATAAGAGCAATCGGAAAAGATGAATCTAACCGCGCGAGTTTGGACAGATTCGAGGGTTTTAGTCAAATAAGAAATATGAGGGTCCCATACTACGCATGCACACTCAAGCTTTGGATGAACTAGTGTTACGTAGACCAGAGACTTGACAGAAGAAGGAACTAATGGTAAAGTACGTCGTGAGTAAGACAGGACACGATTATCTTCATTAGCAATTGTTGTAATATTGGCGGACCAAGAGAGATCATGAGATATGTGAACACCGAAGTGCTTACATGCTGATGTGGAAGAAAGAACGGAGCCGCAGAGCACATAGTAAGGTGTTCTGTATGAGTGTCGCCGATGGAAATAAATTAACGAAGTTTTACTAACATTTAATGACATTAGCCACGTTTTGCACCAAGATTCAATTCGTGAAAGGTCAGTTTGGAGGGCACATACATCGTTGGTATTGTTAATAGGGCAATAGATAACACAATAGTCCGCGAAAAGGCGAATGGTAGATGAAATACTTGTTGTGATGGGGGGGGGGGGTCATTAATGTATATTAAAAAGAGTAGCGGACCGAGGACTGCGCCCTCAGGCACATCTGAGAGTACGGCAGACCTAGAAGAAGCGGTATTATTAGCATACACAAATTGCTGTCGATTAGTTAAAAATTCACTAATCCAGTCATACACGTGCGGATGTAGATTAAGAGATGAAAATTTTAAAAATAACCGTTCGTGAGGAATTTTGTCAAAAGCTTTTTCGAAGTCTAAAAATAGGGCATCAACGGGTATTTTATTATCTAAGCTACAACTAATGTAATTGATGAATAATGCTAACTGTGTCTCACACGAGCGGCCTTTGCGAAACTATTGTTGGTTGGGATGAAAAAAATTACAAGAGGTTAGACAGTTTACTACATGCGAGGGGATTATTTGTTTAAGTTATTTAGAGCAAACACAAGTGTGAGATATAGGGCGAAAGTTACTGGGTGACTGTGAAGGGCCTTTTTGGGGGACTGGAATGACCTTAGCATTCTCAGGAACACCTCAAATGAGATTATAGTATCAGGCCGCCGGTCTTTGGATCAACAACATTCTTTGCTTCCTCTTCCTCTACGCCGTGCACCACGCGGACTTTGTTGCCGTTTTCAAGCTCAACAAAACCATCGGCATCTTCTTCACCTAGGCGACATTCCGACTCAGACAGAACCCTCGCGCATGCCGCCGGGGGGCTGCTTTGTCGGCGTCGGGACACGACATCGCTTTGTGGTCCTTCTGCCCGCATTACCAACATGAGGATGGATTGTTGGTTGCGAGTTTGAGGCAGTTAGGTGCATAATGAGCTAGTTGTCCATAAAGGTAGCACCTCGGGGGTGGCTTCACGCTAGGTTGCGCCTGCCGGAATTCGGGCTTTCTATGGTTTTCAGTATCTACATTCTTGCTCAAAGTTTCGCCTCCCTGGGCTTCCAAATATTGGTCTGCGAGATCCATCATTTCGTTCAAGGTATTAGCTTTTTTTTTGTAAATACAGTGACAGACCAGGCTGACAGGTGCTCAGGAATTGTTCCTTTATCAGAAGCTTGCGAAGTGCGCCATACTCTGGTTTAATGTTTGAGAGCTCAGTCCAGCGGTCAAAATAGTGACTCAATCGAGCAACATACTGTGCTGCCGTTTCGTCATCCATAGGTTTTCCAGTCCTGAACTTCTCACGAAACTCATGCGTGGTGAATCTAAATCTTTTGAGCAATGCAGCTTTCGCCTTGGTATAAATTGCTGCATCCTCAGGAGGAAGTCTTCCAAAGACACTTAGTGCTTCGCCGCTAAGGCACGTGCTCAAGATGGTAGCACATTCACCGCCTGTCCAATTTGCGTTAGTGGTGATCTGTTCGAAGCGCAAGAGGAACGCGTCGAGATCATCTCTTGTGCCGTATTTTGGGATCAACTTGCGTCTATCCACAAGCTGCTATGTCCTTCACTGGGACAATGCACTTCAGCTAAACCGTTGCTGTTCCCTAAACTTTGGAGCTAAAGTCTCATAGTAAGTAATTCCTTGTCCCTCTGAAATTCCTCTTCTCGCTCCTTTCGAGCCCTCTCTCTTTCTTCCTCGGCTTCCTTTCAAGCCTTTTGTTCTTTTTTTACTCTCACTCTTTCTTCTTTTTGTCTCTCTATTTTCTCTGGCAAACCCATTTTCGCAGTTCGGCAACGGACAACCCTAGCTGGGCGCCATCCTCAATCAGCTGTTTCACATTCATATCTGAAGCGCGAACCGTTTGGATGTAGCCTAAAGTCTGCTTAGCGAACCTCGCCTAACCGCTTCCGTGCGGCACTACCTCTCGCTATAGCTGTGCTGTTACACAGTATACGCCCTGTTCGTAAACTCTTCCAACTCGTTCTCCGTCCTTTGAGCTTGATTGCACCAAACGTCCTGTCGTGGACGCCAGAATGATTTCACCAGTTAATAATTAGAGGCTTATTAACAATGCGCTCTTAATGGTGCGCACACTCCCAGACACCATTAGAGTGAGTGGGGATAACTGTTCCGGTCGCGAAGGAAATGCCCTCGACTTGCATGGTAAGCTCAGCCGGAATTCAACTACCTTGTAGCAATAGAAGGGGGTGGCCGTTTGGTTCCCAGCTTTTGCCGGTCAAGCCAGCGTAAGGATCAGAGTCAAAAGTAACAAACAAAAACAAACTTTATGCACAGCACGAGACGATACAGAAAAACTCACACTACCACTAAAAATGCACAGACGAGAGATTAACAGAACAGCAACGCTAAGCATGCAATAAAGAGGTATTCAATAACACAGAGGCTTTATACAACACAAAACAATACACGAGAGAGTCACATAAACACCAAATTGTTCACCGGGCACTGTAGGACACCGACGCTTGAGAGTCGCGATGTGGCCGCCATGTAAGACGAGCGCCGCTCCCTCGCAGGTCTGCGGGTTTGCCAGCAGCGGGTGAACCCCGGGAGTCCAGTTGTAGCACTTTCGAACACGCCGAAATCAATGACTGACTGACTGACTTAAGCGACGGGAACTCCATAAATTGCACGCGCCGCGTCTGTCTGTTCCAGCGCGCCAAGGCTAGCGCGCACACACATTTAGCTTCGCTTGTTGAAGTGTTCCCTTTTCCTCCCGTCGAGGCGCGCGTCGTCATTGGTTAGGCGCGGTCGAACAATCTAGATAAGACGAGCACATTCTGGCCGGTTGAGTCACTGTCTTCGCCGAGTGATGAGGAAGTAGGCGACTCCGATACGTACTCTCTCGCGCGGAGAGGGAGGCTTTCATAGAAAAACGTAGATCTCTCGATGCGGTGCCGCGCGGGCCTAGCACCGCGCCGGCTTATTAAAAATGTGCGCCGGTTTCGTGATACTAGTTCATATCCTTGGGGCTGCTAGCATCATCATGGTTTGTCATATAAAAGGGGTTTCACCACAGCATGACTGGGGTTACCACGATGTATTGAAAACTGCATGGTCAATGCCATCGACTGAAGGGCCTCCTCCAAGGAACACTCACAGTTTTAGTTGCTTACTAGTGACTGGCTGTAATGAGTAATCAAATAAATGGACAGCTATAATAAATATGGTTAGAGGGCATTTTTAAAAAAATTTTCATAAGTAGGTGTGATGTGTGCCAGGCTGCACAATACTTTCTTCAAACCCCTTAAAATATTTCAAGCATTTGAATTCTACCCGATACTATTTTTAACCCTGCGCTTACACTCACTTTGAAGAATGAAAATAATTAGCTATGGTTTATCTTGTGGTTCAACATGGAGTTTCACGAGCGCTATCTGTATGGGTACGCTTAGGTGCGGATTGAAAGTGAAGGCATGGATTTTGCCCATAGTAGTTTACTCTATGGTTTCAGCTTTAGTTATGCCATAGGGAGCCCTTTTGACCACTAAAGAGTGATGAGGCTAAAACGTCTGTTGCGCGATGGTCCAAAGCCCTCCACTACGGCAGTTCTTTCTCTCTGATTTCACTTCCAAAGACATGATGACGCGATAGCGTAAGGTACCAGCGAACATATAAAGCGTCGCTTCAACCTAGCCGTATGAACGTGCCTGCGTGGCCTAGGGACAACATGAATGAAAAGGTTTTGGCAGGCTGGTTGTAATATCACCGTCACATATAAAAACAATGGTCCGAGTGGGCAGCTCTTGCCAAAAGTAATGTGAGGAAGCCCTGCGTCCAGTTATAGCTCGGCCACTGTCGCGTTCGGTCCCTGGCCGGACGCCGAGCGCGGCCGGGCAGCGGGCAGGAAGGAACTGAGACTTGCCCCGATCCCGGCACGATAACAACAACCCTTTATTTCACGCGAACAGCATCTTATATAGCAAGCACACATGTGACCAGTGATGTCACGGACAGACAATGTTTCAGACGCGGCACAGGCGCTATCAGCACATCTCCCCTTTTCTCTGAAAAGATACATTGGCATTTGCAACAAACTTAGCACTGCCACCAACAAAGGATGAACACTTTTTAATGGAAGCAACCAATGCTCAAAACAAAATAACAGTCAGTCATTGAACCCATATCGATCTGGCGGTCGGACATGACGGCCAAATCGTGTTCTATATCCAGGAGGGCTAGTTTGTGGCAAGGGGGTATCGGATGGATCGGCAGGTGCCTTCGGTTTAGATGGATTAGTTTCCTGTTCCATTTCTACCCGACTATCATATGCCTGCGGAAACTCATAGCTACCTCCTCCTTCCTCGCAGTCATTCTGCTGGGAAACAAAGCGCACCAGGAATTTCCTGTTTCTTTCTAGAACTACACCCGTAGAAGTTCTAACTACATACGACCTCGGACGTTGTGCAGGACGTAAGACTCGCGCTTTCACTTTGCAGTCTGTCACCCATACTTCCGCTCCTGGTTTGAGGACTGGCAGCGGAAGAGCCCTATGACGACTATTGAAGTACCTACGCTGCCGCTGCCGGATGGTTACATCGCGATCTCTGAACTTTTTCAGGCTCACCTTCTGGGGCAGAAGGCTCTTGGGAGGGACAGGGACTGTTGTGCGTAGCCGCCTGCCCATCAGAAGCTCTGCAGGGCTTTTTCCCAGTGGCCCTGGGGTGTCCCTGTACGCTAGCAGCGAAAGATAGGGGTCCTTAGCTTTTATAATCAGCCGTTTAATTGTTTGGACCATCCTTTCTACTTCCCCATTTGCCTGAGGGTATCTGGGGCTCGTCGTCACAGTGCGGAAGCCATAGTCGCGAGCAAAAGACTGGAATTCCTGAGATACAAATTGTGTTCCATTATCCGAGATGACAACCTCTGGTATGCCATGTCTTGCAAAGAAACTTTTGAGGTGCATAATGACAGTGACACTTTTTGTCGAAGATAGCAAGGCTACCTCTGGGTATCTAGAAAAATAATCTACTACCACCAAATACCATTTTCCCTCAACATGGCAGAGATCAGCACCTAGCCTTTGCCAAGGACGCTGTGGAGTGGCTGTCGGAATCATTGGTTCCGACTTTTGTTGCCTGTGTTCCGCGCACACTGGGCAATCAGTTACCAACGCTCTCAGCTGGCAACTCAATCCAGGCCACCATACGGACTCTTTGGCTCGAGCTCTGCATTTCTCGATTCCTTGGTGACTCTCGTGCAAGCGCCTCAAGACCTCTGCGCGTAATTTTTGTGGAATCACCAGCCGCACACCTTTGAGTAGCACGCCTTCAGCGACTGTCAGCGTTGCTCTTTCCTGCCAGTATGGACGCAACACCATCGACAGTGATGAGAACTTGGGCCAGCCTTCCAGGCTGAATTTTGTGAGAGCTTGACAGACTTCATCGGCTGCTTGCTCAGCTTTGACTCGTTCAAAAAGGCTAGCCTCGACGGCATTTGTCAAACAGCCCGAAACGAATTTCGCGACTTCGCCAACACTCAGCGCATGAGCATCAATTTGGTTTCCCTGAATCGGGGCTCTAGACAATACATCTGCAGTAACGAGGCTTTTACCCGGGACATGCACAACCGTAAAGCTGAACCGCATAAGTCTCATGCGAAAGCGCTGAATACGAGGAGGCAAAACATCTAAAGGTGATTTTCCCAACAACGTTACAAGTGGTTTGTGGTCGGTTTCAAACACAATTTCAAGACCTTTGATGTACCCTTCGAATCGTTCTGCCGCCCAAGTCATTGCCAACGCTTCCTTCTCAATCTGAGAGTATCTGGTTTCGGCAGGCGTCAGCGAGCGTGACGCAAATGCAACAGGTCTTTTTTCATTGTTTGGTTGAACTTGTATCAATACGGCCCCCAAACCGAATGATGACGCGTCAGCGGAAAGAATCGTAGGGTACTTTATATCATAGTTAGCCATGACGCGCTTCGAAGAGATAACGTCTTTGACGTACGACAGCGCTTGCTCTTGGGCTGGTCCCCACGTCCATTCGGAACCCTTCAAAAGCAAGTGACGTAAAGGCGCCGTTTTCGAAGCCAAATCTGGTATGAATCTTGCCAGATGATAAGCCATACCGAGCAGCCGTCGAACGTCAGACACGTTAGCTGGCGTCGCCAGTTCTTTGATAGCACGAACTTTTTCAGGATCCGGCTTGATGCCATCTTTACTAAGCACACAGCCAAGAAATTTTATCTCAGTTACCCCAAAGGCACACTTTTCTTTGTTTAGCGTAACACCGGCACTGGCGAGACGATCTAAAGTTAGACGCAGGCGTTCGTCATGTTGAGCCTTGTCGTTACCAAAAATGAGCACATCATCCATCAGGTTTATCACGCCTGGGATTCCTTCAAGTATCTGCGACATTTTCCTCTGAAAGATCTCGGGTACCGACGTTATTCCAAACGGCAGTCTTTGAAAACAGTATCGCCCAACTGGCGTTATGAACGTAGTTAACAACTGGCATTCGGGCGACAACTTAATCTGAAAGAAGCCAGAGTTGGCGTCCAGCTTCGAAAACACAGACGCACCACCTAAAAGACCGAAGCTATCATCCACAGTCGGCATGACATAGCGTTCGCGAAGTACACTTTTGTTTAATTGAGTCAAGTCAACGCAAATACGAACCGCTCCAGATGGTTTGAGTACTGGCACAATTCCTGCACACCATTCTGTTGGTTCTTCTACTTTGCGGATCACGCCATCTCGCTCCATACGCTCGAGCTCTTGTTTAACTCGGTCACGCAAAGGTAAGGCTATGCGACGCGCAACATGAATTGCAAAAGGTGTCGAGTTCGGCTTTAGTCTAATTTTGTATTCTCCTTTTATCGCTCCTAGACCACTGAAAAGCTGCGGGTAGGAAGCTTCGACAGCTGTTGCGCTACTGACCGAGTCCGCAAATTTAATAACTTCCAGAGCCTCAAGCGCTGGGAGACCCAAAAGTACGGAGCGTAATGGCGAGACCACGTACACAATTTGCTGTACAGTGTTTTGTTTCCACTGGATAGTGGCATGAAACTTTCCCAAAACATTCAGTGGCTCATTCGACGGGCCTGTTAGGGTTAGGTCGCACTTTTCTAGCCTGGTAGGTAAACCGGGAAACGTCGAGGGCACAACAGAAACTTCGGCACCGGAATCAACTTTAGCGAACGCCGGAGTGCCGTTAATGACGACCTGTACATACCGAGAATTAGAGTACTCCCCGTTCACTACGCCAACGAAGAACGCCGCCTTGTCCATATGGAGAGAAGAAAGCTGTACCTTCTTTCCATCACGTGCAGCCTTTTTTCGACATACCGCTGCGAAGTGTCCGGAACAACCGCAGTAGTTGCATTTGGCTGCTTTTGCCGGGCACGAGGCTCTGGGGTGCGTTCCTTGACCGCAGTTGGGGCATGACCCGGGGGTGCCTGGTCGGTAGGACTGGACTCTGGGACGCGGACCTTGTATTCCAGATGAATAGTTCTTTGACGAGCTGTCCGAGTGCTGTCCTGAAGAATACTTTCTGGGCTGTCCTTGGTTGCTGACCGCGTCAAGATTGCCGGTCGCCGTTAGCAAGGGTTTTTCGCCGGTTTCTCGCAGTTGCAGCTGCTGTCGTTGGACGGTCTCCTTTAAACGCGCTTTTGCCAAAGCGCTGGTGAGAGTCAAATTCGCATCCATTTGAAGCGACTCAGAGAGCTTAGCGTCCCTGAGGCCGACCACGAACCTGTCGCGAATCATGCGTTCCTTTTCCTTGTAGTCGCACCGGTCCGCCATCGTGTGCAACGCGGTAACGAATTGGTCGACTGACTCTCCAGGTTCTTGAGTGCGACGGTGAAAGCACGCGCTCTCATAAACAAGGTTCCTTGCGGCGACGAAGTGCTCGTCGAACTTCTTTTTGACGACTTCGTATTGCTTCTGTTCTTCTTCGGGTAATGAAAAAGTAGAGAAGATTTCTCTTGCTTGCCTGCCCATCGTATAAAGTAGCGTCCGGACCTGCGCTTCTTCATTCCGCTCATTTAGGCCCGAGGCGAAGCGGTAGTCATCAAAGAGTTGGATCCAAGAAGGCCATTCGGACGTCCGGTCGAAGTCAAACCTTGGCGGAGCTGGAACCGCGAACATGCCGTGAGAGGGCTTGGCTGCGTTGTCCTCTGACATGGCGCCCGTTGAGAAGTTAAGGCAACGCCTCTCAAACGCCAGAGGATCCCACTTCTGACACCATGTCGCGTTCGGTTCCTGGCCGGACGCCGAGCGCGGCCGGGCAGCGGGCAGGAAGGAACTGAGACTTGCCCCGATCCCGGCACGATAACAACAACCCTTTATTTCACGCGAACAGCATCTTATATAGCAAGCACACATGTGACCAGTGACGTCACGGACAGACAATGTTTCAGACGCGGCACAGGCGCTATCAGCACAGCCACGTCAGCTGCCCCCTACCGCCTCCTACCGACCTCTTTTCTTCCTTCTTTTTCTTGTAGTGGTTGCTAGGCAACGGCTCAATGTCAGTGCACCGCGGCCAAGGTGCGACCTTAACGAAAGTGCGATCATGGGGAGGAGGCTTGTGTAGATCATATCCGCAAGATTAAAACTACTTTTGCACGCCCATAACGATACCTGTATCTCCCCTTGGTCCTGTCAATTCATGAATGGTACTTCCTCCATCTAGTATTGGTGTTATCCATGACACATCAATATTTCAACCAGCTCTTCAATCCTATTTAAAATTCAGTAACGCCTAGTAATGTGTATATTCTCTCTTCTCTTGACTAACGCCTGTTGAGTATATGCTTCTGTATGCATAGATTGACCGTTTCATGGTTTGTGATGCAACGTTCTTTGATGTGTACAACCTTTTCCACTGCAGTGTTTTATTACATCCAAGCAGCTCTATTTGGCAGCTTTTCGTGATGCGTAATGTTTCCTTATTGCCCAAGAAGCTGTCTTCTCCAACCTGTATTAGTATTATTATTCTTTTATATATTTTTTCGACTGCATGTAGAGTCCTGTACTCTTTCATACACTATGTGTTTTATTTGATAAATCTCGCCCCCCCCCCCCCCCCCCCCCCAGTGTAATGCCCTGAGGAACCCTTGTGTTATCCAGATATATGAGTATAAAGTGGTTTGACAAATTTTTGGACTCTGTGTTGATGATACCGCCACAGTTTCTTACGTGAATTAGGAGTCACTTATTAGGGCAATGAGTGCCGGTTCCACGTAGGAGCAGGCAGAAGAGAATAAACTATTATATTCAACATTGTCGAGCCTTTTACAAAAGATAAAGCACGGCGAAATTCTTAACCCCGTTCCTCAACTGCTGTTTCTGTCTGATTAATATTCCTACATCTAATTTGAAGTTTGTGAACAGAAGACAGTACAACCTTTTTCAGCCTATGTGAGGTTGCTACGGTTCTGTTGATGTTATTAGCTAACTTCCTGCCATTCTATTATGCTATATAGATTCACCATGTCGTCATATATATGCTTATTAGATGGGTAAATCAGTCATTTTACGCCACCAACTAAAAAGCGGCAAACCTTTTGCAGCGCGACACGTATGTCCCGCGCGTAGATATGCTGTGATTTATACGAGTATGTAAAACCGGACAACGCGCTTTCCGAACGGCGTTGTATCGTGTTGTACATAAAATGTTTTTCTCCTATACTCAATATATATATATATATATATATATATATATATATATATATATATATATATATCAGGTATCGGATGGGCGCTCGGCCGGCTGAACAGTGCTATAGCGTCTGCGACGCCAGCCACCTCGCAGGTTGCCGTAGAAACCATGATTCTCTAGCAAATAAAGTGGTCCTTTTTTCTAGTCCGCAGGTTTTTCGTGCGACCTCACTAACGAACGGCATCTCAACGTTAGGGGCAGAAGATAGTGCGAGATGCTGGAGGACTAGGGCAAGAGACTGCGATGATGGAGCCTGACCGTAATCAAAAGGTTGTTAAAGAAGGTTAAATTGTTTTAAACAGCCCAAACGCTTTTGTTTTGATGAAGCATGTTTTCAATCGAATTTCGCAACAATTGGTTGATTGTAGTACAAGCCACAAACTTAGATCTAATTTCTTATTTCTCTTGCTTATACAATCCACAGTGAGACCTCATATCAGCTCATGTATGTCCCTGCCTTCAGAATGGTTGTATTCGTCTTGAAACTCATTGATTCAACTGAGATTTCAATTTTGCTAGGGTATTTTTAGTATTGCGCCTTCTTCTGACGGATGCCTCCTCTAAAATCCCCAGAACCAAAAGAAAAACGATTCCGTGCTGTAAAGAGAGGTTAATAGAAACGTTTTGCGAGAAACTTAGGCTAGAGTGATTTTCAAAACGAACACAGGCTATGAGAAACTTTGTATTTGAGCGGTCCGGAAATTTAAACCACCAGGATTTTTGCATACGTGCACTGACATCCCAAAGCACGCAGGTGCCTTGCTTTTCTCCTCGATCGAAAAGAAGCAACCGAGGCCTGAATTAGATTACGCGTCTCTGGATTCAGCGGTCGAGCGCCCTAACCCCAGAGCTACCACAGCAGTGCTGAGAGGAACTTAAAATTTAGCCTTGACGAATTGAGTGTTCGAGGAGAGGGAGAATAAAAGTCTGTGCACTGAAAGAAAGAAGAGAGAACGTGGTGCCGTAGGGAAATCTCCGACCACTCGAGGTTCTTTAGCTTGCAATAACGTCGCACAGCACAATAACTTTCTTTGCCATTCCCCTCACTCAAAATGCGGTCACCACTGCCTAAACTCTCTTTTGTGATAGGGTCAGGCCAAAGTAGGCTTTCGCGGTGGGGCGGTATCATTGCAATGGAATGGCTCGCGCAATTTCGCCGACAACGAAGAGAGCCAGAAGAAGCTCGTGGCCCGCAGCCAACGCCCGTGCCCCTGCCTCGCTCCGGGAGCTCAGTCGTTCGGCATTCCAGTCCTCTTCCGATCGGCGGCTCAACAAAGGCACCAAGGTGAGCTGATTTCTGTCGTGTTAGCATGCCCACGGGCCTTCCCTCGAGTCAATAAGCGATGGGAGAGCCCTGCAGGCTAGCCGGCGCAGCCCATCGCATTAGCGGTAAAAGGGTTCATTCAGTTCAGGATTTTGCAGTTAGTCGTGGTGCGCTACCTCGTGAGGCCAGGCACCGGCCTTAATTCGAGCCA